>NC_090829.1:47478661-47780934 GCF_028021215.1 Eschrichtius robustus
GTCACAACCAAGATGAGCTCAAGGAGACATGATTAATAAATGTAATGTGGTATCCTGGATAGAGTCTTCAAATAGAAAAAAGTTATGGCAAAACTGACGCAATTTGAATAAAGTATAGAGTTAAGTTAATGACAATGTATTAATATTTTCTGTTAATTGTGACAAACGTACTATATTAACATAAGAGTTAATAACAGGGAAAATTTGGTGTGGGGTTTAAAGAACTCTTTGAACTATCTTTGCAATAATTCTATAGGCCTAAAATTGTTCTAAAATTAAGATAATTTTAAAAATAGGTATAGTTTATCCCAAGTCCAGACTTTTCCCTAGGGCTTTGCCATGTGCAGGAAGTGGAAGTGAGCGTTAAGAGGTGGGGATAAGGAAGATTCACCAAGTCTATTGGCCTTGGTCATCAAAGGTCTATTCCAAACTCCCTGAAACTTCAAATTTTCTTTCACTGTCCTGAAAATGAGGACACTGAACAAGTGTCTCTATAAGAAATTAAAAGTTCAATAAAAAATATTTTGTAACTCTAATGGCACCTAGTTAGCATTAAGTAGAAGAGCATAAAAAGACAGCAATTCCGTTTGAACTCTCCTTATAGAAAGTACTTTACAATTTGACTTTCTCAACTAATTATACTCTTTTATGGATCCCCAGAGACTCACAAACCTGTCCTAATCTGCTAATTAGGAGGCAGCAATGTGCTGCTAGGTTTTTTTGGAGTGCCTGCCCTGAGCAAGTGTTTAGTACCAAGTGTTTCCCTTGGGGCTGTCTACAAATAAATTTTAATGAACAAGCTATTATCTGTAGTGTTCCTATGAAGACCTGATGAGCACGAAGTTAGTTTAAGAAAGAGCACATTTTCATTGATATCCATTGGCTTGATTTAGAAAAAGGCACAAGAAACTCTGCACTGGGAACTAGGAAATCAAAGGCATCAGCTTAATTCTATGACTACAGACTTTTTTATTTTTTTCTCAAAGATTCAGTGTTCTCATCTGTAAAATGAGGGGATTGAACTAGATATTAGCAAACTGGGAGCAAATTGGGAACCCTGAGATCACATGGATGTCAACTTATAATACTTTACATTTGACAAAGATTTTAAATTGGTAGATTTAACTCAATAATATAAATTAGACAATTTTCTTGAAACATTGGAAGGTACGGTGTTATTGGCTTCATTTCTCCATGTGACAACAACCAGCTGAAATTGGGTAGCAGCACAGAAGGGTTATGATGATGCACTGTTCAGAGTCCCTCTTCACAGTTGACATAACCCTCATACTTCTTCACCCTGCATTCAGTCTCCACTGGGAATGTCAACTGCTGACAGCTCATAGTTGTGTCCCATATTCAGAATTGCCCTTGACCAGCTGCAAGGAACTATCTAACTCAAGACTGTATTCCCTCCTAGTAAGGACCCTTAGCCATTGACTGGCTCCTTTACATTAGCTGAGGACAACTCTAAGGGGCCATCCCAGCCCCTCAGAGCTCTCCATGAAATCAGATGAGATCTTTGCTCAACCCTGCCTTCCTCGTTTTCTTACAAAGGCATCTCTTAAGAGCACACCCCTGTGAGCCTACATGTCATTCTCTTCCTCAGAGTCTGTTTCCAGGGATCCAATGTAAGGCATGCATCTCCAATTTGCCCAACTTGCCACCACACACTAACTTTTCCTAGTTATAGCAACTAAAGTTCCATTTCTACTTATCAACACTCTCCCACTCTTGTTTTCCTCATAGTAAAAAAATAAAATTAAAATATCTGTACTCAAGTCTCTATCACATATGAGAAAATTAAAGGCAAGAGGGTCACAGGACTCTATATTCATCATTCTTCACTCATGCCTCCCTAGAAATTTGAATTTATAATTCCAGGAATGGAGGTTTTCTCAGATCCTTTCCAAGGCAACTATTCTGTGTTATAAGATCCCATGCCATGTTTTTCTTGCAAGTAAGAGCAATTTTTATACAAAGAGTTGACTGTAACTGTGGAATTTCAAGACTAAGCAAGAAGCAACAGCCTACTTGCAGAGTCAGGTAAGAGCAGAGTAACAGCAGAGTCAAGGTTGAGCAGTGGCATCTAGGATCATAAAGAATAAGCACAGGGAATATTCTGTATGACAATTGTTTCAGTACTAATTACATAATACAGCTGGAACATATTTTCTCTTTCTTCTACATTATATAAAATCAATGAAAAATAATAAACGACCCAGTAATATAGTCCAAAGATAGAGCCCTTGCTATATCCAGTAACTATGTCTCTAGCCCATTATTACTCACCAACATTTTATCAAATAATTTTTTAAAATAATTTATTTATATTATTATTATTATTATTATTATTATTATTATTATTATTATTATTATTATTATTATTATTATTATTTGGCTGTGCTGTGTGGCATGTGGAATCTTAGTTCACCAACCAGGGATCGAATCTGGGCCCCCTGCATTGGGAGCATGGAGTCTTAACCAATGGACCACCAGGAAAGTCCCTCAAATAATTTTTAAATATGAATGCACATTACATTTTGACAACAGCCATGTCAGGAAGGTATTTTTAGCCCCATTTACAGATGAAAAATCAGAAGTTCAGAGAAATCAAATCTCTTGTACAGCTGGTAAGTAGCAGAGCAGGGGCTGGGTGTGCAGATCCCAACCTTATACTATTTGACTCATTCTCGGTCATGAAAAATACAGTTCATGGGATGCTAGCGTTCATCAGAATCACTTTGGAGTTGTCAGAATTCTCCAGACTCAGTGTCAGTATATGAGTGACCAAACTGACATTGTGGCAAATCTTAGACCTCGTGGCTTTGTTTCTTCTCCGCGTGTCCAGTCTAGTACATGGGGAAGTTTGGTTGGCCATATGAGATTTTCTTTATCAGTTCTACAGTTCTGTTCAAATATAAGACATTATCATTACCACTCTTTCTAATCTGCTCAAAATAATTACATAAAGCCAGCTCCAAGAATAGTTTATTCTAGGACTGAACTCATTGCCTGGAAACAGTACTAGTTTCCCTGTATCTTTGGCAAGATTTAGAGAGAAAAAATTGGACCAAAAAAGCTAGAATAAGAAACTCTCTGTACAACAAAACACACATATATATACATATATGTGCTCCAAATAAGTGAATAAATAAATCTATATATATAGACATATAGATATCTAAACATATATATATGTTTGTATATAATATATTATATACATGTTTTGTTATACAGAGAGTTTCTTATTCTGGGTCCAGGCAATGAGTGCACTCCTAGACTAAACTATTCTTGGAGCTCACTACATTATCTATATATCTATATATATATCTATATATATATCTATATATATATCTATATCTATATATATATATATATATATATATATTTGTAGAGAGAGAATATTTCAAATTGAATATATGTATCTATTATTATGTATGTATATATTTATATATTTTCAAATATATGTGTATATATTTTTACATGTTACCTATGAATATATATTTATATATATAAGATCTATATTTGTATATATGTATCTGAATGAGCAAATCAGATTAGATAGTGCTACCCTCAAAAATGTTTATCACAGTTTTATTCAGAGTAGTGAAAAACATAAAATGATCCAAATGTTTGGCATAGGAGAATGAGTTTGTAAATCATGTCACACCCACAAAATAGATTATCATGTAGTCCTTAAAATTATATTTATGAAGAAAACTTCATGACACGAGCAAAGAGAAAATGAAAAGAGAAAAAGAAAACATGCAATTTGTGCAAACTATGTGATTTCAACTTGTTTAAAGAGCAATTAATAAAAAGCTAGAAAGAAATACACCAATCTCTTGTATACCCTCGGTATCCTTACCTTTAAAGTGTTATAATAGCCTATTTCATCAGGCTGCTGAGAGAATTGAAGGAGCCAGGGAGGCAATATGATGGAGTGGATGTATCTTCAGGGTCCTAACAGGAAACAGACAGCACTTTCAAATTGGGTAATTGGAGATAATTTGATAAAGGAACTATTTACCAAAATGCTGCAAGGGTATAAGAAAACACAAAGGAAAGGGGAGTTATGCAGGACTAGTAAAAATCGGGGTACAAGTATTTCTCCTGGATATGAGAGGGCAGTTTCCAAATCCCAGAAGCAGAGACATCTGTGTGAAGACATTTGGTCCTCAGCAACTTTGACCTTCTGTGGAGCATGGCAGCCATGACATAGTAACCCAACAGAAAAGAAACCAGAATATAAGTACCCCAGTAACACTGTTTTCCTTCCATCCATATAGCCATATAGAGCTGCCTCCCAGAGCGGACATCAGGATGAAGAAAAGTGAAAGGGAGCCCTGGGGGGCGAGGGGGGAAGTTATTCTATAATTCATTTTCTTTGCTCTTTTGCATCCACTTTCATCCTTCAACCGGTGAAAATGTGTGTCCCAACCAAGGGATGGCACAAAGTCCCATCAACTACTTTATCCACATGAGATTCATTGTTTGAGATCCAAGGTGAAAGATAAGTTACTCTGAAAGTTTGTAAATGTTTAAACTGGAAGAAACCTTATAGACAGAAAAGATAATTTCATACCTGAAATACGTATCCATTCCTGAAATGATGGAAAGGTTCAATCAAAGTGCCACCAGTTGTTCTTAAAAAAAAAAAAAAAAAAAAGTTGGAAAATAAGCCAGAAGGGGGTCTGAGGGAAGGAGAGGAGTGAGTTCCCTGATACTCCCAGCAGGACTGGGGCTGGTTCAGGCCTTGCCTCCCAAGGCCTCAGGTCCAGTCAGGCAGTCCTATCTACTCAGCACACTCAGTTCCCAGCCTCCAGTAACCGTTTTCTCTTCTTACATCCTCAGCCCTAGTGATGACATGCACTATCTCTTGTGGGTCTCTGAACACCCTGCTCACATGACAGTAAACAGACCTTTTATTAAACTCTTCTCAAGTTACCCAGTTGGAGTTTATCTGATGTATTTTCTAGTACTGACTGATAGAAAAACTAGAATCAGCAGTGGCCTCAGGAAAGATATTGTTAAAAATGGAACTCTGGGATTGAGTTGCTTATATAAGGAGCTGCTTATCTGAGGAGTAGAGGAATAATCCCTTTGGCAGAAGGAAATGAGGAATGGGTAATCCATGGCAGGTAGTGGTGTGACAGTAATTCAAATTACTGTTGCTGGTGGCTTGGTATCTTAGTCGGCTCTGCTGCCATAACAAAATACCACAGGCTGTATGTTAAGGTTTAAACAACAGAAATTTATCTTCTCAGTTCTAGAAACTGGAAATTCATGATCAAGGTGCCAGCATGGTCAATTTCTGGTGAGAGCTCTCTTCCTGGCTTGTAGACAGCCATCTTCTCACCGTGTGCTCACATGGCCTTTCCTTAGCAGGTACACGTGGAAAGAGAGAGTTCTGGTGTGTTTTCCTCTTCTTATAAGAGCACCAGTCTATAGAGTGAAAGTTTATGACCTCATATAACCTTTATTGCCTCCTCACAGGCCCTATCTCCAAATATAGTCACATTGAGGGTTATGGCTTCAACGTATGAATTTTGGGAGGACACAACTGTGAGATAATAGGAAAATATATATATTACATAATATTTTATATATATACATATACAGGTATTATATATATATATATGTATGTATGTATGTATGTATATTTCTGCCACTGGTTTCTGGCACAGAGTCCCCAAAATGCTTGTAATTTACTAAGTGATAAGAACACTAGGAGCATCTTTTGTTCTACTGAGGAGACTGGGTGGGCTCCTGCCTGAGGACTGGTCACCAGAAAGACCAAGCCATGATTAGAAGTTTGAAATTATCATCCCCGCCCTCCATCCTCTGGGGATGTGAGAGGAGCTGGAAACAATTGATCGTGTCTACATGAGGATGCCTCCGTAAAATCCCCAAAGTACAGGGTTCTGAGAGCTTCTAGGTTGGCAAACACATACACACCGGGAGAGTGCCACATCCCAAGCCCACAGGGCAAAACTCTTCACTCAGGACCTTCCTAGGCTTCACCCTATGTCTCTCTTCATCTGACTTTTTTATCAGTATCCTTCATCATATCATTTAATAAACTGATACATGTAAGTATGTGCTTCCCTGAGTTCTGTGAGCCACTCCAGCAAATTAATTGAACCTCAGGGAGAGGTCATTGGAAGCTCTGATCTGTAGCCAGTTGGTCAGAAGCACAGGTGATAACCTGGGCTTGTAAATGCATCTGGAGTAGGGGGAGAGGGGTGGGGACGATGAGGGGGTGGAGTCTTGTGGGACTGAGCCCTTACCCAATGGGATCTGACTCTATTTCCAGGTAGTGTCAGAACTGAGTTAAACTGTGAGCTAAATTGTGAGTTAAACACCCAGCTGGTTTTCGCACAGAATTGGTTGTTGTGGAGAAAAATCTCCACACATTTGACCAGAGTGAAGTGTTCTGTGTGAATAGCAAAGGACACTCACAGGGAAGTAACACAGTAGGGAAGAACTGGGATTTTCCCCATAGGAGGAAAATTGAGTTTTTCCTTTTTTATAGACATTTAGTCCATATATATTAATTTAACCTTAAAAATGCATTCCAATATATATTAGGTGCAGACAAATACTGTTTGATCCCACTTATACGAGGTACCTAGAATAGTCAAATTCATAGAATCAGAAAGCACACTGGTCGATTCCAGGGGCCGGTGGGGCGGAGGGGGAATGGGGAGTTAGTGTTTAAAGGGGACAGAGTTTCAGTTCAGGAAGGTGAAAAATTGGGGAGATGGATGATGGTGAGAGTTGCACGGCAATGTGAGTGTACTTAGTGCCACTGAACTGTACAGTTAAATATGGTTGAAATAGTATGTTTTATATTATGTGACTTTTACCACAATAAAAAAACATTAAAAAAAAATATTTAGCCCATAACATTCAGTGAAATGCAGAATGAAGGTAAGAAGCGATCAAATAACTGTGGCACTGATATCACAATTGCAGTTGCAATAATCATAACCAAATATTGATTATAAAAGATGGTGGCATAATTTAACTTTTGAAGTCCTGGAGAGTATACAAGAGGTAAAGGAGAAATTGAGACGTGTGACTCAACAGGAAACGCAAGTGGACAATTAGAAAGCTTCTTTGGGAGCTTTGTAGACCTTTCCTCTCTTATAGCCAGAAACAGGCACGGCTGAGAACCAAGTCCGACACCTGATCATAACGGTTGGAGTTACTGGGCTAATTAAATGCTCAGTCCAGCCAGCTAAGGCACTGATAGGGAATGAATGGAATGCTGAGACATGGATAAAAACATGTGGGCAGTCATAGACAAGGCTGAAAACTTTGAAATTATAAATCTTGAAGCTCCCTTGCCATTTGGGGTATAACCAACCACCCTGTCAGGAGACAATTTTCCATCATTCTCTTGCATTTCCACATGCCTTATGAGCAGAGACACTGAGTACCTTTGTTCCAGATTATTTTTCAATGGATATATGTATAGTGAACAGCCTTGGAAGATAGAGATAGTGTTTCCTTTTGGAGAAAAAGGCAGGAATACTTACTATCTTATATGATAAAGTTAATGTCTCCTGCTAGAGCAAAAGGCAAGCAGGTTTGCTGCTGTGAATGATTTGGGTTCTCTGAACTCACAGTTCTTCTCCTATGCCTCAAACCACTGCTTGAACATGTACCATTTGTTCCTCTTCCCATCACCAGGGGACTAGAACAAGAAAATGTTAATACTCTGATTATTGCTATTGTTGTGAGTAATAAAGCCTTTTGTTCCTGACACAGGAATCTCCTGTCTTCTGCCCACCTCCATTGGCAGGCAAACTTGTTAGCTTGTAAGTGAGGTAAAATCTCTGACAGTTACCAGTTCTAGACAATTTTATCAACAAAGATGAGATGCTGATAGAGGTATGGCTTTCTAGAAGGGGAAAAATGAAGATCTTTCAGGTCAATAAATGGGATTTGAGGCAAGCCCATGGGAATTGGTAATATTGGGTTGGCCAAAAGGTTCGTTCAGTGTTTTCCATAAGATGGCTCTAGTAGCGCTTAGTTGTCTTTAACTTCATTCAAAACAATTTTGTTAGATTGTATTGTGACAGCTGTCATAGTAGCTTGCATTAAAAAATAAATAAATAAAAACTGTTGAATTTTTGTGTAGCCATTTGAATATTGAAGGTGGAAGAAAAAAAGCAATATTTTCAGCATATTATTCTTTATTATTTCAAGAAAGGTAAAAAAGTAACTGAAACACAAAAAAAGATTTGTGCAGTGTATGGAGAAGGTGCCGTGACTGATCCAACGTGTCAAAAGTGGTTTGCGAAGTTTCGTGCTTGAGATTTCTTGCTGGACAATGCTCCACGGTCGGGTAGACCAGTTGAAGTTGATAGCCATTGAATCGAGACATTAATTGAGACCAATCAATGTTATACCACGCGGGAGATAGCCGACATATTCAAAATATCCAAATCAAGCGTTGAAAATAATTTGCTCCAGCTTGGTTATGTGAATCGCTTTGATGTTTGGGTTCCACATAAGTTAAGGGGAAAAAAATCTTCTTGACCATATTTCTGCATGCGATCTCTACTTAAACATAATGAAAATGTTCCGTTTTTAAAACAAATTGTGCCAGGCGATGAAAAGTGGATACTGTACAATAATGTGGAACGGAAGAGACCGTGGGGCAAGTGAAATGAACCACCACCAACCACACCAAAGGCTGGTCTTCATCCAAAGAAGGTGATGTTGTGTATATGGTGGGATTGGGAGGGAGTCTTCTATTATGAGCTCCTTCCGGAAAGCCAAACGATTAATTCCAACAAATACTGCTCCCAATTAGACTGAAAGCAGCACTTGACGAAAAACGTCCAGAATTAGTCAACGGAAAATGCGTAATCTTCCATCAGGATAGCGCAAGACCGAATGTTTCTTTGATGACTAAGCAAAAACGGTTACAACTTGGCTGGGCAGTTCTGATTCATCCGCCATATTCACCAGACATTGCAACCTTCGGATTTCCATTTATTTCGGTCTTTACAAAATTCTCTTAATGGAAAAAGTTTCAATTCCCTGAAAGACTGTAAAAGGCACCTAGAACAGTTCTTTGCTCAAAAAGACAAAAAGTTTTGAAAAACCAATAGCTAGTGGGAAGCAGCTGCATAGCACAGGGAGATCAGCTCGGTGCTTTGTGACCACCTAGAGGGGTGGGATGGGGAGGCTGGGAGGGAGACGCAAGAGGGAAGAGATATGGAGATATATGTATACGTATAGCTGATTCACTTAGTTACAAAGCAGAAACTAACACACCATTGTAAAGCAATTATACTCCAATAAAAGACGTTTAAAAAAAAAAAAAGTTTTGGGAAGATGGAATTATGAAGTTGCCTGGAAAATGGCAGAAGGTAGTGAACAAAATGGTGAATGCGTTGTTCAATAAAGTTCTTAGTGGAAATGAAAGATGTGTCCTTTACTTTCACTAAAAAACTTAAGGAACCTTTTGACTAACCCAACACATATGTTGACCAAATCGTACTGTCAACCAGACAATAACCGTTTTTCCAATTCATTGTTGTAACTCTCCTCCAGGTGTCAGTGTTTCCTCACCAATATGGTGGTCAGTCTCAGGACCACCACATTGTAACAACTAGTACTAACATTTGTCCTGGGGCTGGGGGGGCGGACAGCAGTTTCTGACGCCCCTCAGAAAACAGTTACAGAGAAACACACCTAAACCAAGAGTGCAAGAAGGGAAATCTATGACCATTACTGGCCGAAGCTAGGTGAATCATTAGAACTTTGGTTGGTTTGCCTGGAAGATGAGGGAGTGGAACCTGTAAAATAAAGAAGGTAACAGCTAGGCTATTTTAGGATTCAACCCTATCATGTTAACCTTCAATCCACTTGCAGAAGTCAGCAAAAGTTCTCCAACACTTTTGCAGTAGATGTTGGCTGCTTTAAGAAAACTTTGACCTTCAGATTTCCCTGAGAAAAACCCCCATGGTAAACCATAGATGAGGCACTGAATACTAAGTTCGTACTGCTCCGGATTGAGTTTAACCGTAGATGAAGATGACCCACTAGAGAGTGAGAAACTGACTCAAAGAAATGCAGATAAAATTTTGCTGTCAGTCTCACCACCCTGGAAACCTTAGCTTGCCCTTCTGTAAAAACTAGGCAATAACTGAAGAGTTGTTCTCATGACAATGGGAAAGAAAACATCTGAGATTTTAAGGTGGACTGCGTTAAAAAAAAATAACCACTGTGCCAATCAAACCCATGACAGCCAAATGTGACAAAGCCCAGAGCCCCAGCCAGAAAGCAATGTGACTTTGGCTGCTGAGTCAAAGGGTCCCCAAAGTAATAAAAAACCTTGCTGCTCCATATAGAGCTGTGAGTAAACTGAAAATATTGGCAGTTTGTGTGGTTGAGTTGCAAGCAGCAGCAACATTGCTGGAAATCAAACGAAAATACGACTGGCTTACTGGTTAGAGCCCCTCTCTCCCTCTGTCACCCTTTATCCCAAGTTCAGTTAATTTCAGAAGAAAGATGATTAAGGGGCAAGCTGAAGCCTCTTGTACCAAGAGAAACCAGAGACTCTAAGCACCCATTTGAGTACGCTTGGGAACTCTGGCGAAGGGAGAAATTGAAACTTAACTTCCCATCACAATATAGTTTGGAGGAACCTTGATCCTCTTGATGTTTAGCATAGTATTTAAGCTTGGACTTTGGACTCAATCAGATCTTTAACTAGCTGTTTGACCTTGAGTAAGATATTAAACCCTTCTATGTATCACTTTTCCTCCTTGTAAACTGAAAACATTAATAGTACCTATTTTATAGGATTATTGTGAAGATTAAATGTGATAATGTGTATAAAGCTCTTATCATGTTGTCTGGCATACAATATAGTCTCTTTTCAATCATTATTAGCTATTGTTGTCATGTATATAAAATGTGTTATGGATAGAGCATCATAATCATTTTGCCATTGATAGTTATGGGAAACAAAGTCTCCTAACACTGCTATAATAAAAATGCAGTTTGTACCAAAAATTATCATGTGTAAAATTAGTATAATTATAAACTCCAAAGATTTAGTGCAGACATTGTGTTAATACTTAAGTTTACATATGAATATAAATTTAGACTCCCTGGGAATGAAAAATTAGGATGTAGATCAATTTATATTGACATATAGACAAAATATTAGAGGAAAAAAGCAAGTTGCCAATTATAATGATAATATAATAATATTTATATACATATAGAAAATTATACTGAGAAAGAGTAAGAGATGATGCAAGTCTGCATGTATATATATGCAGTCTAAAAAAGATATGCTGTAGATTTTAACTGGCTATCTCTGGGAATAGAACTAAGAAATATTTGTACTTTCTTTTTTATAGTCTTATAACTGTTTACAACAAGCACGGTTCATATACCCAAAAATGCAATGCTTTTTTCATTGTGGAAAAAGTAAATTTTTATTTAGTGTACATCTCTCTGAAAATTGAACAGTAAGCAAGATAAGTGTACAATATATAATACACCTTCTATTATTTTTCATATATTTCTGCTATATAACTCCCCAAATCCTTCTGAATACCCAGCACAAGTATAATCCCAATGTAACAGATAAAGGACTGAGAAATATTTAGATCACACTTTCTTATGTAATCCTCAAAAGAACCTCGAAGGCTTTTAGTAACATGCACAAGGTCAGGACAAACACAAGGATTCCTGTTCCTGAATTCTCATCCAATACTTTTTCCATTATTTCACAAGGATCAGTTTATCAGAAGTTTACATGAAAGTGCAGTGAGAAGAACAGAGGAAACTGACATGTCCAGGTACCAGTTGCTGTGTTAACATTTTGTTAAACAGAGAGGAGATCTGGGGAAGAAGGAGTCAAATCAGCTGTGACCCACCGACTCCCTTAACCGGTGGAATACTCCTGAGAGAAATAAAAGAAGGCAGGACATCTAGTCTAATGTCCTTGCCAACAATTTTCTGGACCTCTAGGTAAATAGAATAATAATATTTAGTAAAAAGAAGGCCTTTATTCATGGAATATTCTTTACAGGAAGCCCATGGCTTAGGATTGCTTGTAGTTAATAAACCCGGAATCTACAGATTTACGAAGCTTGGACAGTATTACATAAGCTATAGTATAAAACGGAGAGAACTAAAATCCTTCTGCTGTGTGAGGGGATAATCTCTCACTTGGAGACCATGTCAACTCTGGCCAGAGAGCACATGTCTTATGCAGGAACAAAAAGGACCTACGAAGCTGCCCTTCATGTCCCAGACTTCTCCCTACTTTGTCTGAGCCTCCCAAATACCTTTCAGATTAATAACAGGCAATATTTTTGGTTCATGTGAGTCAGATTCAAAAATAAAATCCTTTGCTTTAGCTCAAAAAGAGTGTTAAAAGAACTAACAAACAAAAATATGTACTTAGCAATACATTTCTCCACATAACAGGTGTGATTTAAAAATGCAAGGGGAAGTGAATATTAACTTACCATGTGCCAGGAGCTTTCCCTATGTTACTTCCCTATACTAACTACCATGTGAGGTAGGTAGAATCATTCCCAACTCCTTATAAAATTAACAAGACATAAAGAATTCTTTTACATGTGCAATTATTCTCAGCTACTAAGTCAGGAATCTGGTGTTCCAACCTAGATCCAACTCTCCTCTACTTACTGCTGCCCCCTAGGAGGAAGTTAAGTCTCTGATTACCCTTTTCATGGGTTGAGTTTAAGAACCGGTTGCTACTTTAGAACCTGATGTGAAATCCCAAATGTATTAAAAAACAATACTTGCCAGGTTTGGCGGCCCTGTACTTACCCCCTTCTAAGCTTCATATGTTCAATAACTAACTTCATTGCCTTTGCTTAGATGTCCAGCAGTAGGGTCCAGGACTCAGGAAGATGAAACGGTTCTTCATCTAATAGAAGTTCCTTTGATGGCACTCAGCACCCTCTCTTGGAAAAGTCACTTTTAATTACACTTTGACATTTATTTTACTTTACACCAAAAAAACTAAATAAATAAACCTCATGACTTTTCATGAAATGGATATGGGTTTTGCCCTGGTAGTAGGTCAAAAAGAAGTCATCTATGAAACTTTTGAAAGAGCTTGAATGAAATTACTTCATGTTTCTTCAGCTAAAACTAAAGTGATACTTCAGTGCTCCATAAGTAGAATTTTTTCTTCTTTTTTGACATATGATCCAGGGGGATTTATAATGCTTCTGCAGAAAAATGAGTTCTGTAGAGGCTGAAGCGATGAATAATTACAAGTAACAGTGTTTTCCTTTTCATGTTATTCCCAGTTACTCCTAATTCTGCATAAATAAATATTCCTGGGAACAGAAGGGCAGTGAAGGAGTAGGAGCAGGTAGGAGTGTGTCATGTTCTACAGCTCCAGCATGCATCTGCAAGTAGGCATTACGCCACAAAACAGAAATCCACAGGTAAGCAGATGGCATCAGTCCACAAGCAAGGTCATTCAGGCCACCTCTTTATAATTACACTTAGAATATATAACTCACAGGGTAACAAAGACAATTTTCTTGTTGCTCCATGATTTTTAATATTTTTCCAGCATTTACAGAGCCTACTTGTGTTAAAAAAAGAAAGAAAGAAAAAAAGAAAGAAAAAAACACACAGTCAACACACACAAATGGCAGAAAATCTAAAGCAGAGGTGATCAAAATATATAACTTCTGGATGATCTGGTTTAAACCCTTTTGAAAAAAATGTGTCTAATATGGTAAAATTGATTTTTTTGGCTGCAATTATTGTTTTTGCATAAATTAATAGTGATGTGCAGTTTATCTCATCCAAAGCAAGCTGGTTTAATTATTGGTATGATTTTTCTAGTGTGAAAGGTGGTTAAGAGAAGAATTCCTGGTTCCATGGCCTTCTACCCCAATGAAGGGATGCATTCACATGCTGACAGTTCATTTATAAATACCAAAGTAATTGACTCAATTCATTATCAGGGCATGTAGGACTTGCTTTTATGAAACAAGGAAGAGAGTCCCTCTGAGGTTCAGAAGTTGAGAAGAGCACTATTAGGGCAGATGCACAAGTCTCTGCTTGTAGTAATCCATATTCTGTAGACTTTCCCTCTGTATACACCCTTAAAGTGTGATATTTGCCAAAAAAAGTTTCTTTTAATTCATTCTGTATTTATATGCCAAGTTATAAAATGATGAAAGAAAGATACATTGCCCATACTTGTCAAATAGACAGATGTGAAGTTATGAAATACATATATATGCATTTGTAATATATATTATAAAATATATTATATATAATAGATAATACATTATATAGAGATATAGAATGTAAAAGAGAGAGAAAGAAAGAGAATCTTGTTCAGTGCTTCCCTTGGTAAACTAAAGAGAATTTAAGCCAAGCCTGAATGATGTTTTCTTTGAGGCAGAGCAGTCAATATCCCCAAATACCTTTTTCCTTATTGCCTAACTTTCTTACTGCTTCAGTTCCTATTTGGAACTGAAATTAGTTATGCTACTAAATGTGACGGTCAGTAACCAGATAATCAGGTCTTCCCAATGCTTTTCTGGGGACCCATTTTAGACCAGAATCTTTTTGCTGTAGAAAATTGATACATGTGCTCAAATAAAGTTCCCATCTGAGTTGACTGGTTTGAAGACAACAAGTTTGGCAACCGTAGAGAGTGGGAACAAAGAAAGAGAAAGATAGAAAAGATATTATATCAAGTCTGAGTAATACTACTTATTTTTTACAAAAGAAAATAAACAAAATACCTTGTTGTTTCTAATACACGAGTCAAAGTAATCTCTCCTTTCTTATTCAAAATCACTCCATTCTCTCTAAGCACCTTTTGTTGAAATTCAGCTGGTCTAAAACTGATTTATCTTTTCTCTCTAGCCTACTTCCCCTCCAGTTATCCCAATCCGGTGAAGAACATCACCATTCACTCAGACAGCCAACAGATTTGGAGAACTCCACTTCCTCTCTGATTCCTCTCTCTCCTTCACGTGTCATATCCAATCACCAACTAAGTCCAGTAGTTCTCTCTCCTGCATGGCTCTGGAGAGTGGCACAACCACCACTGCATCAACTGTCTTTCAAACCCAAACATTTCTCACCTGGGCAAAAACAGCCTCTGAACTGGTACTTCTGTATTTCCCTAATCCCCCATACCCTTAGTAGCCACAATAATTTTTCTAAAATCATATTCTGTTACTTCCTCTTTAAAATTATTTAGAGGTATTGGGGAGCTCGCTGTCTAAAATACAGGTATCTTATATGTTGTACATTATCTTCTGGGCTCTGCCTATGCCTACAGGCCCCATTGCTTGAGGGAAATGTCACTCTTAATTGGCTTATCTTTCTAGCAAACAAATTGTGTAAAAAAAGATGTTGACTCAATATATGCGAATATTATCCCTGTGTTATAGGTCATATGAAATATATTTTGTGATGCTAAGACTTTCATGCAGAAGTTATCAGGGATGGGGAAATAATACCTGTGAAGGATGAATTAGGCAGAGGAAGAGGTCAATCTGTGAAGCTGTTGCATCAGAACCTTGGCCAATCCTACAGTGAGTTTTGAAGCTGGAAGTGCCTCCAAAGGTTTCCATAATGGAGGCAAGGGGCCAAGTTTTTATGTCCCCATATGGTCAAGTCTTTGAATATTGGCTGTCCCTGGGGAGACACATGCCTGGGTGAAGCAGCTGCCTTCCAGTGAGGTAATTCCTGGTAAAGGATTTACCTTTGAGTCATTAGCTGTCAATACTAGCCGGAGCTGGAGGAATTGGGTACCTAGGTGCCAAAGGGGCTCCTGGGTAGAGCATCCCAATCGTCCTTACATCTTACCAGAACTTCTTTATTTTAGTAGTTATTGTGATTTAAAATTGTTCCTAGCATGACATTAATGAAAGCCAAATTCTAAATTTAAAATGGGGATAAATGCTAAAGATGATCATCCTGAAACCCTACACATCTTAAGCACGATTTCCAACACAAACAAAAAAATTAAAGTGAAAATAGAAGAAACAATTTGTTCATAATCACTTGTGTTGACTTCAGGATGTAGATTGTTAATAACATGGATTTTTCAGATTTCCTCTTGTCTTAGGATTTCTATAAATATAGAATGAGAACTCAAGCTTTCAAAGAGCACTTGAGAAAGTCAAATATCCTTGTCCTTTGGTCAGTCTCATTAATATCATATATCTCATTATTGCTGTCTACAAGAGATTTTCTGCAATAGTTGGTGTTACATTTAAATTACAGAAATAGATTAAAATTTCAAAGTTTCTTCTGAATTTATTTTCTGTGCTGAAATATTTTCTGAAAATGTATAAATAAATATGCTATTTTGATAATTATTTATTATCATTATTATTGCTGTTCCCCATTGAAACAAATGTAATTAGGATTTAAGCAGAATTACTACCACTCACATATCTTAAGCCAGCCATACCTAAAAACCAAAAATGCAGAAAATTGTCTCTAAATGACTGTGCAAAAGACAGTGGGAATGAACAAAGCCCTTTCCCGCAATACACATACACATTCCTCCACGAAGAAGAAATGAACAGTCAGTTGCCCTGACAGTAAGTGCTGTAGGACAAAGGGACACTCCTTAGAGTCTACATGTAAAGACGGCGACTAATGACAGGGAGTGCAGTAAACTGCAGCAAGGGAATTTGGGGAAGCAGAATGAGTGTGCAGATTTTTTAAAGCACTGAGATCAGAGCCGACATGATACTCTCAAATTTTTAAATAAGGACAAGAGATACATCTTTTATTTTTCAACCTCTTCTAAGAATAATATTCACAATGACACCCATATTTCATTAGCAATACATAGCTTCTCTCAGACCCTCTCAGAGCCTGTTCAGACAAAGCTCACTGAAGCTGTTGAGACAAAGATCACCGATGCTGACCTAACTTTCAAGTCCAATGAACTTTTCTCCACTTTCATCGCATTTTACCTTTTATTGAATTCAACACTGTGAATGTATATGTAAACACACATATACACACATACCTGCATACATACATAGAGTTTGGAATTTTTGTTGTTGTTGTTTTTACAGTTGACATTCGAGCCTTTATTTAGTTATACATGGTAAAAATGACTGAATATAACATAATTAAAATCAATTGCATTAAAATATATACATGTATTTTTTGGAAGAACATATAACAAGGAGACATTTAAATTAAATTGTGAAGTATGTCTTAATTCTGATATTTAAAAAAGATAAAATAAAAACCAAACAGATAACAAAGCCCAGAAAAGTATGATAAACTCATGTTGTCCTTTGAAGGCTGAGCTGGTTTATTACTCTATTTCGTTTGAGCCGGCCCCCACGTCTTTCATTACTGGATCGATCTTTCAAAGAAGCCTACACAGTCAGTAAAGAAAAAAGAGAAAGTCACTAGATTTGATGTCATATACCCAGAAGTTCTTATTCACTCTGTGGATCACTGACCAAAGGCCACAAAATTTCCAAATTAAAACCATGAATGAGAAGAAAAGTTAGCCGCTGACTGGGGCACCTTTGTCCCGATTCGCAGCAGCTCGGGGCTCTCCGGTTTGATGTGCATCAGTAGTGTTATTTTGGGTTAGTTACTAGGCAACTCCGTCTATGAGTCATGGGAGAGCACTCAGCAGCACCATCATCTGTGTCATCTTTCAATAGACTTAACGCAATAGCTAAACACCAGTCACCTTTTTTCCACAAAGACCCTTGTCAGGAATCAGGAAGCTGGGTTGCCTAGGATGGTTTTATATTGTAGCCCACATAATTGGCTTTCATGTAATTTCAGAGAAAAATGCCATTAAGACTGTTATGGAAATAAATGACTTGCTAAAAGGAAGTCAACCACAAGGAGTATAAAGTAAAAATCAATAAAAATCCCTGAGTTGGGTAGATCAATCAATAAGGTACCTTTGGAAGATTATTATCGCTTTCAAGTCTCCAGGATTCAGCTTGGGAGAACAGTTACTGTCTTCAGTGCCTTAAAATAATCAACTGGATTCTCTTTCCCAGTGTTTAGCACAATATATCCTATAATCCTGATGGAGACAAAAGCCTTCTCTTTGTTACTTTTAAGCAGATTCAGTTATTCTTTGGTTTAAAATTTTGATTCATCCTAAAATATAAAAGTTACTAGGGATTGTGGATGTGGGACCTGAGAAGGAACAGGTAGGTAATGAAGAAAATAAAAGCAGATTTTTTTACAGGCAGATATTCAAATGCCCACTGGACACTACCTGATCAAAGTGTCACAAATAACTAAATTTTGGCAGTTCCAACATTTACCTAACTCTGCTCCTCTCAATTAGTTTTCTCCACCATAGGTACCTCCCACCATCTCTCCCTTCATCAGGGCTAGCTTCAGGAGTATGTGATCTGTGCAGGTACACTGGACCCCGTTCAGTGAAGGGCCTCACACTTGATCAAATGCTTCAATGTCACCATTTGAAATTCTTAATCATTCGTTAACAATGTGCCCTGTGTTTTCATTTCACACTGGGCCCCACAAATTATTTAGCCAGCCTTTGCCTTTCATTTGTCATATGAAATTAGCCACCATCCGGTCCATTCTACCTCTTAAGCTAACCTAAAAACCTGCCAGCTCTTTACCCAACTTTCATGGTTCAGGCCTTCAGCATCCTAACCCAAGAACCTTACTGTGACAAGTATTTTAGGGAAAGTGTCTCCTTAGAAATGAACAGAGCCTATATGTATATGTATAGCCGATTCATTTTGCTGTACAGTAGAAACTAATACAACATTGTAAAGCAACTATATTCCAATAAATATTTAAAAAAATAATAAAGTTGCTTAAATATGAAAAAAAAAGAAATGAACAGAACCATGAGTAGGAGTTAGCAGAGAAGAACAGGGGAAAGAACATTCCAGGCAATAGATAGAGCCCTGGACAGTTCTGAGGAGGGAAAGAGGATGGCAGCTGGATGGAGAGAGGCTCAGAAATCCCAGATGTTCTCCCTTTATTGCTTTTCCTCTTCTCTCAGTCTCCCCCTGCATATTATCCAGGTCTAGGACTCCTGGTTGGAATTCCTCACTCCTAGCCCCATGTACATCTAGATCTAACATGAGATTTTATTATAGTTGTTTTTCATCTGTGGCACTGTCTTTAAAAAAAAAAAAAATTAGAACTCTCCCTTGGAATCTCTATACATCTAAATACTCCACTGTTAGGACTATCTTACTCCTTCTAGTAAGGGGACAAGGTCAGATAGAGTCTTATCCTTTAGCATTTCTGTGCTCATTACCTGTGATACAACAACAAACTACGTGTCTCTGTGCCTTTGCACAGACTGCTCCCTTGGCCTGTAATTCTCAACCTACACAACTTGCCAAGGAGTTTAACTAGCAAATTTCTAGCCAACCAATCTTCTTGGAAAGACTGAACTTCTGGAGAGAGTCACCCCTTCCTTTTCTGGGTTCATGTAGCTGGTTTGTGCATTTCTACTCTAGTACCAGCTAAGTTGTTCATATGGTTAGAAGAAGAAAGGAAGGGAAAGAGGGAGGAAACAAGAGTTCTGAACTTCTGAAGAGAGGGTCTGCAAATTAACAAGCCAAGGCATTTGAAATGGAAACACTATAGCCACCAAAGACAACTCACCTGCTTCTCAATTTCCCCTACATCTCTTCCCTAGGAGAAATCACCACAACTTTCCTAAATGGGTTGACGCTAGTCTGATTTGTGCCAGCATTTCTCAGGAGAAAAGCCTGAGTGCTCTCCATCTAGCCCTAAGAGAGAAAGTTAACCAGAAGTCAGCAAGATCAGCCACCCCAGCCTCCTGTATGCCTATCTGTTCCCTGTATGTATAACAGAAGACCTCAAGAGTTGCTCCTTCCTTTCCCACTGGAAGTGACATATTGGCATTTATGCTAGTTTGCTGATTCTAAAGGGACAGGATGAGAGAGCCACAACTCCCTCCAATTACCCAGAATAGCTGAACTCAGCAGACAGTGGAAGACTCCCTCCACAGACTTTTTTACAAACAGCCAGCTATAATCCAATCATCTATGTATGTACAAAAGACTAAAATAAAAGACTAAGTCATTTTCAAAGAACAAAAAACCTTAGATCACACATGAAAGATCTCTCACCTTCCTCCTCCTCTCCAAGTAAATAATTCCAACTAGATAAACTGCTCTAGAATTAGGAATTTGGATATACAATTAAATAACACCTTAAAATAAAATGTTATAAATATACTGAATGAAAGCCCATGCATACTAATGCATGACTTTAATATCAAATTGAAATATGAAAGAAAAATCATTTTGCATTATTTTTGAACTTTAGTTCTTAGCTTAATGTAGTATATGAGAATGTTCATATTATCCCTAGGGACAATATGGGGAAGAAAAGAAAAGAGAATCACCCCTCCTCATTACCCATTTTATCTTTGCTCTGAATTTATAAATACATAATGTGAATAAATCTGGCAAATTAACATTTAATGCCAGGATAACAGTACTTGATTTCTGTTATTTTGCTATTTAGCTTTTTATTCCTATTACATTTTCAAGTTTTTCCTAATTTTTTTTATCTCTTTTGAGTTTAAATTTCTGATTCTAATTTTCTGTTTTCAATTTGCTCCTTTGCAAGATTTTTTTTAAGTTTATAAACCACGGCATTCTGTGGCCATTCTGTAGTGGATAAGAATGTATAGTCAGAAGCCAGTTTTATCTTTCAGACATGAAATAACATGCTTATTACCACACACACAAAAAAAGACCTTGATGAAATTTTCTCTTGTTTTTATGGTCACACCACCTTTGACAATGCAAAGTGCATTAAAATGTAATTGCATTATGCTACACCATTAATGACTTAATATTAGAAATATATTCCAAAGAAGCAGAAATGCTTTACTTAAGTGCAAGTGCTTTTGATATTCCCCTGTACAAGTGACATCTGTGGAGAAAGGATGCACTATATTTAATAGCATGAGCTATTCAAGATGATTGAAATAAGCCCTCCCGTGTCCTTCCATGCTCAGTGCTTAATGGTGTGTGCCTTGTACTGTCTCCAACCTTGTTGTTGTAGTGACGCATAATGTCTATATTTTCTAAATTCTCCTCCTGTGGATAACTTGATTATAGCTTAAGTTTTTATAGAAATCTAACTCTCATATAGATAAGGTATAAAGTTAGATTTAAAGAACTGAGATGTAAAATGTATATCCTTATCTTCTACTTTACACTTCAATGAAGAAAAATGACCTCAGTATCACTTCTCTCTACTAATTTCCTTATTACCAGTAGACATTCATGCCCATCCACAGTGCCCTAAACCCCAAAACCTATTCACTTTGCCTTTCTTTTACTTAGAATGCTAAACTTAATTTTAAAGTATGTAGAAATAAGATGATTATGGTACAGGAACTATAACAATAATAATATCAGTAATAATAACAATATAGCAACTAACAGTTATACAGCATTTGCTATGTGCCAAGCATTTAAATAAGCCTTTTATTGGCAATCTGTACGTCTTCTCTGGAGAAATGTCTGTTTAGGTCTTCCACCCATTTTTGGATTGGGTGGTTTGTTTTTTTGATATTGAGCTGCGTGAGCTGCTTGTATATTTTGGAAATAAATCCTTTGTCATTTGCTTCGCTGACAAATATTTTCTCCCATTCTGAGGGCTGTCTTTTCATCTTGTTTATGGTTTCCCTTGCTGTGCAAAAGCTTTTAACTTTCACTGGGTCCTATTTGTTTATTTTTGTTTTTATTTCCATTTCTCTAGGAGGTGGGTCAAAAAGGATCTTGCTGTGACTTATGTCATAAAGTGTTCTGCCTATGTTTTCCTCTAAGAGTTTTATAGTGTCTGGCCTTACATTTAGGTCTTGAATCCATTTTGAGTTTATTTTTGTGTATGGTGTTAGGAAGTGTTTTGATTTCATTCTTTTACATGTAGCTGTCCAGTTTTCCCAGAACCACTTATTGAAGAGGCTGTCTTTTCTCCATTGTATATTCTTGCCTCCTTTATCAAAGATAAGGTGACCATAGGTGCGTGGGTTTATCTCTGGGTTTTCTATCCTGTTCCATTCATCTATAGTTCTGTTTTTGTGCCAGTACCATACTGTCTTGATTAGGGTCAGGACAGGAATAAAGACTCAGACGTAGAGAATGGACTTGACACGGGGAGGGGCAAGGGTAAGCTGGGATGAAGTGAGAGAGTAGCACTGACATATATACACTACCAAATGTAGAATAGATAGCTAGTGGGAAGCAGCCGCATAGCACAGGGAGATCAGCTCGGTGCTCTGTGACCACCTAGAGGGGTGGGATAGGGAGGGTGGGAGGGAGACGCAAGAGGGAGGAGATATGGGGATATATTTATATGTATAGCTGATTCACTTTGTTATACAGCAGAAACTAACACAACATTGTAAAGCAATTATACTCCAATAAAGATGTTAAAAAATATATAAATAAATAAATAAGCCTTTTACATATATTAACTGATTTACTCCTATAAGGTTGGTACTACAGATCTTTATAGAGTTTCCTGTTCAAATTTCATTCTTTGTGAAACCGTTGAGAACTCACAACATAGGGTCCGCTATTTCTTCCACAATCTCACTACTCAAAGCAATGCCTACAATAGAGACTTCAAATGGCTCTGCAGTTCTGAGAAGGTACCACTCTACCTTGGGCCACAGCAGTGCTATTTCCTACTAGCTAATGGCTAATTCCACTGGCTACTATGCCCACCTTCTATGCATCACTCTCAGTCAAGTTCTACTTGTCCTGCTTACAGTTACTTCCACTAAGACTATCACCTCTGCCAGGCACCAGCACCCCTGTGTTGGCACTGCTGGTTCCATTAGAGCGTTAGCAGGGATATGTCACATGGGACAACATGGACTGCTGGAATTCATGTGTTGAATGTGTGTCTCAATATACCTGCATATATATGACTCTGGCATAGGTTTATTACTTTTACCAAAGGTTAAGAATTATTACAGAGGTATGTCGCAAAGTAGGTAAAATTCTTTTCTCCTGTTCTGCATTTTACTCCCTTAGCAGGAATCTAAGGCATCATAGCTTGTGCTCCAATATTTTATACAATGTTGATACAAAAAAGCTTTTATTGGCTTTTATTTATTCTTCTTCTTCCTTCCTGCAAACCATAAATATGAGTGCAGGCAGGCCTGAGATGACAGTCATATCCGAGGAACAAACTCCCTCTTCTTCCTCTAAAAGCTCCTTTTTGAGATCAAGGATTTCTATATTTGGCCAAATTCGAGGACTTATTCCTTCTTCCCTGAGGATAAGTTCTTTGTCACAAGGCTCAAAGCTCCCCTGGAAAACATCATCTCAGTGGACCTAGCTCATCAGTTCAGGGTGTATGACTAGCCGTCTTCATCCAAGAAGTAGCTATGAATTAGACTGCAGGTAATTTCACTGCATCAGAATAATCATTATTGATTATTAGCAAAGTGATTTTCTCAAAAGCAATAGAACCTATAAATAAGAATTAAGGGTTATTAAATTTAACATTTAACCATTATGCATGGCATAAACTTTGGTGCTCACAAAACATACCATGTGATCCTCATTATTCCCTTGCTTTCTTGCATTTAAGCTCAGCCATTTACTTAATTCCGGACAATGGCTGTGAGTGGAAGGCAATGCATAAAAAAGTAATACACAACCTTCCAACTGTTCTTTCTCTGCCATGGCTAAGGTACCATGACACAGATACAAAATGGTAGAACTTTCATCAGCCTGAAATCTTGATTTATAGCATTTGCTAATTTCCTTGCTGTGAATATTCCCAACATGGTTGATTTCAAGCTCTTAACATGAAGTTACTAAATTGGGACTTGGGAAAACATGAGCAGAATTGACTCTCAACCATTATACACCATGTCTAGTACACTCTATAAACTCTAAAAGAAGACATATCTATAATTTAGGGACAGAGGAAGCAAACATTGCCCTGTAAAACTGAAGTAAATAATATTCAATATAGACTTAGTTGAACCTAGACATCTACACAGGTAACACTAAGGAACTGAGAAGGTATGAATGTGTGTTGCAGTTGAGATACTGAATCTATCAAAGGGAGATGTTTTCTTAAATATATTAAAGATAAAACAGGATGTTTCCCACATCCTGTAAAGGTGATCTGCATGAACTCAGATTCAATCAACACTTTACTGAATGCAGGTTATGTGCCAGGAGTAATGTCCCTTGTTTTTACATATGTTATCCCATTTCACCACAGTCTCCTTTGCCTTATCTCTATTTTGCAGATGAGAAAAAACAAGACATAGGCAATTAGCAAGAAATACAAAGGGGATTTGAATCCAAGCACTCTGACTCCAAGCTCAACATGCTGCTTCTGGGATCAGACTGTCTCTATAGTCTCAAAACAAAAACAAAAACAACACAACGAAAAGGTGACTGAAATGTAACTGAAGGAAATAAAGTTCTATTCTGCTCAAGCATATCATAACATTCTGAAACAAAGGGTGATCACAGCCAAAGAACTTAGAGACCAAAAAACAAAAAGGAAAGAAAAGAAAACATTTGATCTTTTTCATTTCTCTCCCTCACTTTTGTGCAATCAGTAAACATTTAAGAAGTTCCTATATGTTACTTTCTCCATGTGAAAAAGGGAATGGATTCTAAAGAACCAATATTCATTATCAATTATAATATCACTAGCATAAAGAATGATTTATTTGCAGCTACTGTAGTTTGAGAGAAACATCCCTTAAAAAAAAATCCTTATTTGTTTTTTGTCCATCTAAACTCTTGGGCTCATGGAGTCCTGAGTATACCGCCCCAACAGAAGGGAGACTTCCTCAGCAAATGTCAAATATTGGTAATCTCCTAAGACATATCTCCCATTACAGTAATAATTTGATGCTCTAATTTATAAATCAGTCCCATTACGGTGTTTCTGTTGTGTAAGTCATTCAGAAATTGATACTATCTAGAATACTTAAACAAAATAGTTTTTGGTTTTTCTTTTTTTTGATCCTGTTACTTTGGGAGACAGTTTGTGGACCCACGGTGGCCCACCAAAAGTGTCTGACTCTTTCTCTATACATCTCATTAGCAGCAACTACAGTATAACCATATTTAACTATAAAGACATGTTAAAAGTTAATTTTAATTTAATTTCCTTATTTTTAAGTTAAACATAGCTAAAAAATTGACTTGACAACTGAATTAAATTTTCTTGAAAAACAGATTTTATTCTCTCATGGTATTACAGACATTTTTCACGATGTCTACCAAGAGCATCATTTTACAGTTTGCAGAACTGCCCTGAATTAGTTTTATTTTCAAAGGCAAACAGAAGTTTTCTTATTCCCAAAACTCTTTTTAACTTCAGCATGCTAAATAGCAAATTAGTCTTACCTGTGGGTAAGAAGACAGGATGAGCAGTGAAAAGTTCATTAGATTGCTCTTTTTGAAGTTCTTTGAGGTGAAGATTATATAAAGCTGCCTGAAGATGGTATAACTTGGCATAACATCTAAAATGTATTTATCAAATAACTATAAAATGCCTCTTCTGTCTATTCGGTGTTTATATCGGATGTTGTTGCTTTTCTGAGCTTTCCCCAGTTTTTCTCAGGCTTTGAGCGTGCCCACATATAATGCCTTTCAGAAGGTTACTGTCCTTACTAAATATTTTATTTTTGAATGACTATTCAAAATAGACTTATACTCTGTCTATGTGTTTCCCTCTGGGACTTCTCAGACTGATAAAAAATTGGTGTAGAATAAGACTGACATTCAGCCTCTTAGGTCCCTAGTCAAATACATTTTATTATCTCCTTATCCCATACAGAGGGTTTCACTCCTTAAATAGCTTTGACTAATACCTAACTGCCATCAGAGCAATAATTCTGCTATTGTCAAGCTTCCCTAGAAGGTTATGTATGAATGAGAACATATACTTCCCAAATGGAGTTGAAGTCTTGAGATTATTGGAAATATTAGGATTCATAATCAGGAGTTCTTCATTTTTAGACTCACCTTTGCCACCATTTATTCTCTGAGTTTATGCAAGTCATTCTTCCTTCCAGCACTGTTTCCTGACATGTAAAATAAGGAGATTGAACTGAAGTTCTTTTTGTTATCTAAAATGCTAGCAGTTAAAAAATTGATGAAGCAGAAACAGATGATGTTTCTAGGCATAAACAAGACCAAAGAATTCTAGCTATTTTAACAACTGAGAAAGAGCAACCAGTCTGCTCTTCATCTATGTACACTTCAGAAAATCTACCTATCAATACATGCCATTCACTCACACCAAGCCTACAGTCTCCCTCACATTTGGTGGAAAGGCCCAATAGAGAAACAAATCATCACGCTGCAGAGGAAAATCTCACACATACTATTCAAACTGATTCATCATAATCATAACAGACCACAAAGAGATCACTGGACATTTGAAGAAAATCTGTATCATGTTAGTGAAAGGCTGAGATGAACAAACAACACAATTCATGACACTGAAGGAAACAATGCTAATTTAGGGAGCAGAAGAAGATTTTCATGAATTTTAGTTTAATGGATTTAAAGATACTAGAGGTAATATTCTATTGAAAAAAGCATAAAATTTTTAAAAGGATATTATATATAAAAGAAAAAATTTATTAAAGAAGAGAATCACTTTCTCCCTCTCTTCCACCTCCCCACTCCCCAAACTAATTCTTTTCTACCTGTTTTGAATATTTGGTAAATGTGTCTTAAATCCTTACTTGATATCAATGTCCAGGGGTTTTCCCAGACATTGTTTTACCTCATCTTCTATCTCTAACCCCAGCATGCAGCAAAAATTTAATCTATAATGGGAAATAAGTAAACATTCAATAAATGTTAATTAAATAATTTAAGAAAAATGTTCAGAGCCAAAAAAAGGACAAAAGTGTTCAGACTGATTAAACCCACCTAGTACCAGGCAGAATAAATGAGGGAAACAACAATAAAAACAAAATTATACCAGGAAATTTTCTGGTAAAATTTCATAATTCAAAGTACAAAAAAGTTTTTTTAAAAAAATAATTAACTGACTTTATTGGATATCCCATTAATAACATTCAAAATGATACATAAAATCATCTTATGTCACTAGAATTCTATACCAGGGAAATTATCAAGTATGCATGAGGGCATTTTCAAGCATGCAAAAATAATCCTAAAATTCCTTATAAAATAAATTGTTCAAAGAGATGTTCCAGAATAAGAGCAAGGAATCTAGAAATTGGAATGCCATAAGACCTAAGAAGCAGTGGCAATATGACACTGAAGAACTGTAGAAAGTTTCATTTCTTTGGGATTTTTTTTTTTTCCTGATCAACAGATTCTATTAGAACAACGCTTAGAATATTATTTTGAAGAAAAAGAATTAATAGCACAAGAATTTATTTTCTTACATCTGTGTCTAATTGTTCTACTACAGGGTTATAATATTTATATAATCATAAATTGCAAAGGAGGTATTGGGGTTTTCTGTGTTTAGAATCTACCTATTGACAAAGGAATGGATGATGAGTTAGAATTACAAAACATAATGCATTGTCTTCAGCTCTATGTAAAAATAATAACAGAAACAAGAATGGGAAACAGAAGAGGCAGGAAAAAAGGTAGATGTGCTAATTTCCTTGTTTCAGAACAGGAGTCAATAAATACTGCCTAAATTTGTTGTCAAGAAACATAGATTTAAGAAAGTTCAGGTAAACAACCACAAAAAAAAAACCCTAAAACTAAAAATATAATTATTAAAAATTATATAATGAAGAAGAGTACAGGATATAAAATAATGATACCAAATTTCTTATACTTCATGATGAGGAGTCAATAGATATGATGGCAGTTGATCAATTTAGGTGTAGGTATAGTGCCAAATTGACGATAATCACCAGAGAAACCAAATTCAGAAATCCTCAGTGGTTGCCTCTGGGCACTGGGGAAGAGGACTCGTGAGTGGAACAGTGGGGAGTGAGATCATTTTAATTTATACAACTTTATATCACTTGATATTTCTTTAACATACATTATTTCATAGTATTTTTCATGAATATCTTGTTATAGAAAAAGTCTAAAGTGATGTAGATAATATTGATAGCTTATATTGGTGAATTACTTAGTTTATAAAATAATATAGTCTTATGAACTGTCTTATCTGTGTCTAACAATCCTTAAGAAAGTAAGATTCTGGTCACTAATTCCAGTGTGTGTGGGTTTTCCCTACACCACCAAGCAATTCTCTTTAACACCAGTTGGCTGTCTTACAATTCAACTCAATTCTGATACACTGTACCCAGAGACAGCATCAGATACCTCAGTCTAGGGCTCGGAGCTACAAGACTCCTCCTCCCCCACTTCAGCCACCAATTACAAACCCAAGTTGTCACTTGTGTAGCTACAGATAGAAGATTCCAATGACTCCCTCCTTGGTTTGATTAATTTGCTAGAGCAGCTCACACAACTCAGGAAACCAGTTTACTCACTAGATGAACAACCAAGGACACAAATCAACAGCTAGATGAAGAGATGCAGAAGGCAAGGTCCCGAACAAAGGAGCTTCTGTCCTCCTGGGGTTTGGGACCTGGCACAGTGGTATGTGGAAGCACACTGGTTTGGAAGCTCTCCAAACCCCCTCCTTTTGGGTTTTTCTGGAATCTTTATTATACATGGGCACTACTGATGAAATAATCGGCCATTGGTGACTGATTCAACCTCCAGCCCTTCTTCCCCACCCTGAAAGCAGGGGTGGCACTGAAAGTTCCAACCTTCTATTCAAGGTCGGTTCCCCTGGCAACCAGCTCCCACCCTTAGGTGCTTTCCCAGTCAACTCATTAACATAACAAAAGACACCTTTATTGCTCTCAGCACAGGAAGTTCCAAGACTTTTAGGAGCTCTGAACCAGAAACAGAGACAAAAAAACAAATACACAAATATATTATTATAAATCACATTGTCAAAGAAAGATTCTGTTATTCTTACATAAGATTGAAGAAAAAAAAAGATAACAATTGTTGGTGAAGATATGGAGAAATTGGAACACTTGTAGACTGCTGATGGGAATGTAAAATGATGCAGCTGTATGATCCAGCAATCTCATCCCTGGGTATACATCCAAAGGAACTGAAATAAGTATCTCAAAGATATATGTGCAGTCTCATGTTCACAGCAGCATTATTCACAATAGCCAAGGCATGGAAACAGCAAGGGATGGATGGATAAACCAAGTGTGGTCTATAAGCACAATAGAATACTATTCAGCCTTAAAAAAGAAAGAAAACCTGCTATATACAACAACATGGATGAATCTATAGGACACTATGCTAAGTGAAATAAGTCCGATACAGAAGAACAAATACTGCATGATTCCACTTATATGAGGAAGCTAAAATAGTCAAACTCATAGTAACAGAGAGTAGAATGGCAGTTACTGAGAGCTGTGGGGAGGGGGAAATGGGAGTTGCTGTTCAAAAAATACAGTTTTTCACTTCCCTGGTGGCACAGTGGTTAAGAATCCGACTGCCAATGGAAGGGACACGGGTTCAAGCCCTGGTCCAGGAAGATCCCACATGCCGCGGAGCAGCTAAGTCCATGCACCACAACTACTGAGCCTGCGCTCTAGGGCCACGAGCCACAACTACTGAAGCCCGCGCACCTAGAGCCTGTGCTCCACAACAAGAGAAGCCACCGCAATGAGGAGCCCGCACACCGCAACGAAGAGTAGCCCCCGCTCGCCGCAACTAGAGAAAGCCTGCGTGCAGCAACGAAGACCCAATGAAGCCAAAAATAAATAAAATAAATAAATTTATTAAAATATGTATATATATATATAGTTTCAGTTATGGAAGATGAATAAATTCTAGAGATCTCCCATTCAACACTGTGCCTATAGTTAACAACACTGTATTGTTATGTAAAAATTTAAGAGGGTAAATCTCACTTTGTGTTCTTACCACAACAAAAATAATAATAATAACAATAAATATAAAGGAGAATAAAGACATGGGGAAAAAGATTAGAGAAAAAAATCATTGACTTGCTCAAAGTCACACAGCTATTAAATGACAAGGCTGAAGTCTCCTGATGTCAATTATTTTTTGCAATTTTAATATTAATCCAACTAAGTGCCATTTAAGTGAGTTGTTTTGTTGTTTTTGTTGTTTTTTTTTAATTTACAACATAATTTGTAATAACTCTGTCTTATTCAGGTTCCCCCAGAACCAGATTCTGAGACAAGGATTCAAGTACAAGTAGTTTCTTAGAGAGGAACTATCAGAAAACAGTAGTACTGTGGAGCAGTGCTGAGATGGGGGAAAGAATCAAGAAAATAAAAGATGTGTTAACCAGCAAGTTACCACTGGAGAAAACTGGAGTGGGTTCCTTGGGGACCCAGGAAAGAGTGTGAAATACACACCTCAGAGTACTCCATCTATGGGCAAAGAAGTCTGAGTATTTAACTACTAAATACTCCTGGGGGCGGGTGGTGGGAAGGGTGGAGATAGGTTGGAGATGTTTATTGCTTGGCATTTCCATTTGGCCCTGCAAACAGGGCAGGTTTCTGTGGTTTCCATTGGGAGTTGGACCTGCAAAGTACAGAAATTGTTGTGCTAAGGACATATGTGTGGGACTCTGCTACGAACTCCCAGCTAAATTATAACATTCCTTGTAAGCAGAACCTATATCTTGCTCTTTATTTCTACCAGGTAACATGGGACTAATGTTTAATAAATATGTTACAATTCATTTGAGTTGAGAATACTCAAGCATTTTAAACACATGACTGGTTTAGCAGACAGTCTTATTTTCCCAAACGTGAGAAGAGTTTTGTACATATTCTGCCACCAAATGCAAAGATTTTCCCTATGGCATCAATTCCCAGATGTTGTTTTATAGGTGAGTTCTGGTCTAGAACTAAGTTTTTACCAGTACGTGGCAAAAGAAGAAAAAAAATGATAATTTCATACTTGTGTGAGATTTATAAAAATTGGATTCAAGAACTATAATTTGAAATTACCTCTGTCCTGTATTTTTGGTATTAAAATATCATCTTTCTTATGAAATTATAGTGAGAACAAATGATACTTTATTTTTCCCTTTCAATGCCTATATGTTCTCTTTATTTCCCTGGGCAAAATTTTAAGTGTGGTTATATGTTGTATAAATCAATTTTTAATTAAAATCATACTACTCTATAATATAAAAAAATCTGGAAATATATAGGCTATTCCTCAATAAGATTTTGTGTACTCATATTATCCTATCAGTTATTTTTCAAACCTAAAGTAGCCTTAAAGTCATTGATGTGATTTCATCAGCAGCACTTTCAAAAATGATAAATATAAAATTTGTTTACTTATAAAGGAACAAAAATATGAACATCTGCTTGGCTATTTTAAGATTACATGGTTAAAAATTAATGCTGTTTACTTTGTAATTAATTACCTTTATTGTATATTATGTAAATTAAACGCTTCGTTTTAAACATGTTATATATGGATTTATTGAGCAAATGATTTACAAAGTAAAACAAAGGAAAATGATATGTGTCACAAAGTCTTATTTAAAACTGGTATATATAAGATTATAATAGCCATATTTTCCATGTATAAGAAATCATTCAATGGTCATAAATATATTTCTGAGATCACATCCTCCTTGACTTTAAAACAATAACTCTTTGTAGCCCAAAATGTTTTGTACACATTTATAGCTCTTCCTACATACATATTTGAATTCCTATATAGTTCCTTTTTATTTATGGAATGTTGAATATGACATAAATAATTTGATTGGAAGATTTGGATAAGTGGTTAGCAACAATCTGCATGATATTTGGGAATCTGGCAGGGCCTTCTCTAGTAAATGATGGAGCAAGGGCCACCTGGAAACATAGATCACACCGCAAGGCTCTAGCCAAACACATGCAGACAGAAACAGATTATAGTGAACAAACATACACACAAACACACACACAGAGACACACACAAAACTTTGAAGGAAAAAGAAAGCCACCATAGGGCAATTTATAGCTTGGGAATATGTCTTAAAAGGCGGCTCCATCTTTGTGTTTGTGAAGGAACATACTCAAAATCCCTTTTCCATTCATGAATGTTACTCTTGATTCACTATTTAGCATACATTCCAGGCTTTCTTGTCTTTAGGCAGTTCTGTTTTCGAACTTACCAGATATGTCCTTATTCAATTTCTCCTCTGTTTTATATGTTAACTCACTCACGAGGCAGTGAGCAGAGCCTATCAGGCAGAGTTTGAGGATGTGTGGTGACTTGGCATCACCTCTGTTTATTTTCTCAGACATGTGGCACTCCTCTTCCTCATAGCTAGTATTTCTTATGAATCCACTGGAGTATGTCAGAGTCTGAGAAAAAGGTCACCAAACCTGCCTCTAAGTAACTTCCACATATTAATATGAACTTATAAATCCGTGTATGGCCTCGTTTGCATGAGGGCGCAGAGATCGCTATAATTATTACTCCTATACTAATTGGCAAAGTCATCTAAAAGATTTAATTATCCTCCTAATACATAACTTACTGCCAAAGATTAAGAATTTAGAGCCCATTTAGTTTTGAAATAATGGATTTTTAAACCCACAAAAGGTACTTGAATAGATATTTCTTATGAATATTCTAATAAGAAATTATGCTAATAGCAACTGCTACAGCTAAAAATTGTTGAGAAGATTAATTACTTATAATATGCCATGAGCAACATGAGACAAAAATAGATAATTCTTCAATCTTTAATGCTTTAATTTTATTGATATATTCTTTATGAGAAAAGAAACAATGATTAACCTTCAGAAGTTTAGAAAAATATTTTAAGAAGAAACAAAAAATGTTTCAATATGTGTTTAAATGTTATAGCTTATCTTCAGCAAGTGCTATACAATCTATGAGATGCTTTTGTAAAAAATAATGACTTGGTTGTAAACCACTAACATTAAGAAGAAACAGAGGACTTACTCCACCAGCTATTAAGATTTATTATCAAGCTAAAGTAATATGTGTGGCATTGTTGCAAAATAGATAAATAGGCCAGTGGAACAATAAAGAAGGTCCAACAACTGACACACATATATAGATGATTAATGACAAAGACTATACTTGATTGAAAAGGATATGACAAAAAATGACCTTTTCAAAAGATGGTATTGTGTCAATTATACACCCACATGTAAAAGAAAAAAATAAAATTGACTCCTACTTTCAAACATGCTCAAAAATTAATTCCAGGTGGATTGGTACTCTAAATGTAATGTACAAAACATTAAATCTTCCAGAAGTTAGGAGAGAAGAATAATTTCATGAACTCGAGATAGGTAAGAATCACATTTTTCATTATCACTAACCATAGTAGAAAAAATTGATAATTGGATTACATTGCCAGAACATCTGTTCAACTAAAAACACTATTTTTAAGAAAGAGAAAATGCAAGCCACAGAGTGGAGAAAACATTTGCAACAGATATAAGTAACAAAGGGCTTGTATATAGTATATATATGTATACATATATAGGGGGAAAAAAGCTCTTACAAGTCAATTTTTTTAAAAATGGCAGATAATCCAATAAAATGGGTGTTGGGCTGCACCCTGCAGGCTTGCAAGCCCTGTACTTGTCCATCTTCAAGACACAAGGAAGAGCCTGAGTCAGTAACAGAGACATCAATGGCTTGATGGATAGGGGGATCTTACATGTCTGAAGCAAGGTTCTGGAGCAATACCCCACAGTGCAGATGGCTAGCAGGATGAGGGGGAGGGGAAGGGTACCAGTTATAGAGGGAATTGACATCTGGTTGGCTCATCCGTTACCAGGGAAACAAGCAGAGGGGCATGCCCCTTTGATAAAATATCATCATAGAGATAGTTCTGACCTAAAGATTAGAACAATCACTAGCTGGGTCCCAGGGCAAGTATGTAGGCATTTACTGATTAGGTTCTATGATTAAGAGGAAAGGTCAGTCAGCTGAGTAAGGTGTGGGCAAGGCAGGGACTGGTCAGCAGGGGATGTACCAAGAGCAAGAGAGCAGCCATCTTGAGTGGCCTGTATGTAAACAATAGCACTATATAGTTCTATAGGGAAGAAATGGAAGTACACTGTTGACAGGTTCCTGTATTGGGTTGGATAGTGTTCCCCAAGTTTTCATGTTCTTCCTGGAGCCTCAGAAAATGACCATGTTTGGAAATAAGGCTGTTACACATTTAATTAGTTAAGATAAGATGAGATCATACTGGAGTAAGTAGGGTAGGTGGGATTTTAACTTAGTATGACTTCTGTCTTCACCAGAAGAGGAGAAAGCCACAGATATAGAAAAACAAGAAAAATGCATGTGACAACAGAGGCAGAAACTGGAATGAGACAGCTATAAGCAAGGAACACCAAGGACTGACAGCCACCACCAGAAGCCAAGGACAGGCAAGGAAAGATCCTACCTGGAGTCTCAGAGGGAGCATGAACCTACTGACACCTTAATTTTAGACTTCTAGCTTCTAGAACTGTGAAAGAAGAAATTTCTGTTGTTTAAAGTCAAACAGACTATGGTACTGTTACAACAGCCCTGGGAAATAAAATACAGTTCTTATACTACATGTGAAATGTTATATCACTCCAAAGTAGTCTGTGATAAGTTAAAGATGCATACCATAAATCCTAAAGCTACCACTAGAAAATGCACTTGACAAAATCTAACATTCATTCTTGTTAAAAACAGACAGAAAGCTAGGAAGAGGAGAAAACTTCCTCCGTCTAATATCAATAAAAGTCATCCATGATCAACCTAATAGTAACATCACACCATGAAAACTTTCCCCCTAAGATTAGGAACACAGTAAAGATACCTACTATCACACTTCTAGTTCACATTGTGCTAAGGGGTCTAGCCAGTATAATAGGGCAAGAAATAAAAATAAAAGACCCTATTTATTTAATAAAGACAGAATTTAGGGTGTCTTTATTCATAGACAACGTGATCGTGTATGTGGAAAAATTGATAAAAACTACCCCAAAACTCTATTCAAACTAATAAGTGAGTTTAGTAATAGTTATTTAGCAAGGTTCATTGAACTTCTTGCTTCCAGATACAAGATCAATATACAAAATTTACCTGCATTTCTATATACTAATAATGAACAATTGGAAACTGAAGTTAAAAGCAAAAATAATGCCAGTAAAAATAGCACCAAAAATATGAAATACTTAAAGATCTGTATAGTAAAAACTACAAAATATTGCTGAGAGAAATTAAAAACTTAAGTAAATGGAGAGACATATCTGTTCATAGGGTATATCTCAATGTTAATGTTAATATTAATTACATTGATATAATCAATATTTGAGTCACTTTTCCCCAAATTAACTACAGATTTGTTATATTCCCAATAAAAAATCAAGAAGTGCTGTATTGGCATAAAGATAGATGTTTGGCATCCAACAGATCAAAGAAACAAAATAGAGTGTCTAGAGATAGACCTAAACATATGCAATCAACCAATTTCTGACCAACAAAGAGAGGCAATTCAGTGAAGAAAAGGTAGAGTTTTTTCTTTTTAACATATGGTGCTGGAATAATTGTATCTGCATATGCCAAAAAATGACTTTGATTCGTACCTCACCCCACATAAAAAATTTTAACTCAAAATTGACCATAGTCTTAAATAAAAAATGAAACCACACAATTTCTAAAGGAAAATATAAGATAAAATCCTTGTGAACTTGGGTTAGATACAACAAACACAATCTATAAAAGAAAATAATTGTTAAATAGTATTACAACAAATTTAAAACTTCTACTCTTCAAAAGACACTCTTAAGAGAATCTTGTATCCCACAGAGAGGGAAACAATATTTTCAAAGCCTATATCTAAAAACTGATTTCTTTCTAGAGTATTTAAAGAAGTTTAAGAACTCAATCCTAAGAAAAGACAATCTAACTTTAAAAAAAAAATGCACCAAAAAAAATAAACATTAGACACCTCACGAAAGAAGGGATACTGATGACAAATATACACATAAAAAATGCTCAGAAACATTAATTATTAGGGAAGGGCAAATTAAAACCATAATGAAATATCACTACATACTTATTACAGATGTCACTACATATTTCTGTTAAAAGACTAACATTAAAAACACTGGCAAGTTTGTGAAGCAACTGAAACTCTCATGCCCAACTTCTCCTGAGAATGTAAATTGACACAACTGCTTTGGAAAACATTTTGGCAATTTCTTTTTTTTTTTTTTTATTAGTCATCCATTTTATACACATCAGTGTATACATGTCAATCCCAATCTCCCAATTCAGCACACCACCACCCCCATCCCCCTCCGCTTTCCCCCGTTGGTGTCCATATGTTTGTTCTCTACATCTGTGTCTCTATTTCTGCCCGGCAAACCAGTTCATCTGTACCATTTTTCTAGGTTCCACATATATGCGTTAATATGCGATATTTGTTTTGCTCTTTCTGACTTACTTCACTCTGTATGATAGTCTCCAGATCCATCCACGTCTCAACAAATGACCTAGTTTCATTCCTTTTTATGGCTGAGTAATATTCCATTGTATATATGTACCACTTCTTCTTTATCCATTTGTCTGTCGATGGGCATTTAGGTTGCTTCCATGACCTAGCTATTGTAAATAGTGCTGCAATGAACATTGGGGTGCATGTGTCTTTTTGAATTTTGGTTTTCTCTGGGTATATGCCCAGTAGTGGGATTGCTGGGTCATATGGTAATTCTATTTTTAGTTTTTAAGGAACCTCCATACTGTTCTCCATAGTGGCTGTATCAATTTACATTCCCACCAACAGTGCAAGAGGGTTCCCTTTTCTCCACACCCTCTCCAGCATTTGTTGTTTGTAGATTTTCTGATGATGCCCATTCTAACTGGTGTGAGGTGATACCTCATTGTAGTTTTGATTTGCATTTCTCTAATAATTAGTGATGTTGAGCAGCTTTTCATGTGCTTCTTGGCCATCTGTATGTCTTCTTTGGAGAAATGTCTATTTAGGTCTTCTGCCCATTTTTGGATTGGGTTGTTTGTTTTTTTACTATTGAGCTGCATGAGCTGTTTATATATTTTGGAGATTAATGCTTTGTCCCTTGATTCATTTGAAAATATTTTCTCCCATTCTGAGGGTTGTCTTTTCATCTTGTTTGTAGTTTCCTTTGTTGTGCAAAAGCTTTTAAGTTTCATTAGGTCCCATTTGTTTATTTGTGTTTTTATTTCCATTACTCTAGGAGGTGGATCAAAAAAGATCTTGCTGTGATTTAGGTCAAAGAGTGTTCTTCCTATGTTTTCCTCTAAGAGTTTTATAGTGTCTGGTCTTACATTTAGGTCTCTAATCCATTTTGAGTTTATTTTTGTGTATGGTGTTAGGGAGTGTCCTAATTTCATTCTTTTACATGTACCTGTCCAGTTTTCCCAGCACCACTTATTGAAGAGACTGTCTTTTCTCCATTGTATATCTTTGCCTGCTTTGTCATAGATTAGTAGACCATAGGTGCATGGGTTTATCTCTGGGCTTTCTATCTTGTTCCATTGATCTATGTTTCTGTTTTTGTGCCAGTACCATATTGTCTTGATTACTGTAGCTTTGTAGTATAGTCCGAAGGCAGGGAGTCTGATTCCTTCAGCTCCGTTTTTTTCCCTCAAGACTGATTTGGCTATTTGGGGTCTTTTGTGTCTCCATACAAATTTTAAGATTTTTGTCCTAGTTCCGTAGAAACGCCATTGGTAATTTGATAGGAATTGCATTGAATCTGTAGATTGCTTTGGGTAATATAGTCATTTTCACAATATTGATTCTTCCAATCCAAGAACATGGTATATCTCTCTATCTGTTGGGATCATCTTTAATTTCTTTCATCAGTATCTCATAGTTTTCTGCATACGGGTCTTTTATCTCCCTACGTAGGTTTATTCCTAGGTATTTTATTCTTTTTGCAGTGGTAAATGGGAGTGTTTCCCTAATTTCTCTTTCAGATTTTTCATCATTAGTGTATAGGAATGCAAGAGATTTCTGTGCATTAATTTTGTATCCTGCAACTTTACCAAATTCATTGATTAGCTCTAGTAGTTTTCTGGTGGCATCTTTAGGATTCTCTATGTACAGTATCATGTCATCTGCAAAGAATGACTGTTTTACTTCTTCTTTTCCAAGTTGTATTCCTTTTATTTCTTTTTCTTCTCTGATTCCCGTGGCTAGGACTTCCAAAACTATGTTAAATAATAGTGGTGACAGTGGACATCCTTGTCTTGTTCCTGATCTTAGAGGAGATGCTTTCAGTTTTTCACCATTGAGAATGATGTTTGCTCTGGGTTTGTCATATATGGCCTTTATTATGTTGAGGTACGTTCCCTCTATGCCCACTTTCTGGAGAGTTTTTATCATAAATGGGTGTTGAATTTTGTCAAAATCTTTTTCTCCATCTATTAAGATGATCATATGGTTTTTATTCTTCAATTTGTTAATATGGCTTATCACATTGATTGATTTATGTATATTGAAGAATCCTTGCATCCCTGGGATAAATCCCACTTGATCATGGTGTATGATCCTTTTAATGTGTTGTTGGATTCTGTTTGCTAGTATTTGGTTGAGGATTTTTGCATCTGTATTCATCAGTGATATTGGACTGTAATTTTCTTTTTTTGTGGTATCTTTGTCTGGTTTTGATATTAGGGAGATGGTGGCCTCATAGAATGAGTTTGGGAGTGTTCCTTCCTCCGCAATTTTTTGGAACAGTTTGAGAAGGATGGGTGTTAGCTCTTCTCTAAATATTTGATAGAATTCACCTGTGGAGCCATTTGCTCCTGGACTTTTGTTTGTTGGAAGATTTTTAATCACAGTGTCAATTTCATTACTTGTGATTTGTCTGTTCATATTTTCTATTTCTTCCTGGTTCAGTCTTGGAAGGTTATACCTTTCTAAGAATTTGTCCATTTCTTCCAGGTTGTCTATTTTATTGGCATAGAGTTGCTTGGAGTAGTCTCTTAGGATGCTTTGTATTTCTGTGGTGTCTGTTGTAACTTCTCCTTTTTCATTTCTAATTTTAATGATTTGAGTCCTCTCCTTTTTCTTGATGAGTCTGCCTAATGGTTTATCAATTTTGTTTATCTTCTCAAAGAACCAGCTTTTTTTAAATTGATCTTTGCTATTGTTTTCTTTGTTTCTATTTCATTTATTTCTGCTCTGATCTTTATGATTTCTTTCCTTCTGCTAACTTTGGGCTCAGTTGTTCTTCCTTCTCTAGTTCCTTTAGGTGTAAGGTTAGATTGTTTATTTGAGAATTTTCTTGTTTCTTGAGGTAGGCTTGTATAGCTATAAACTTCCCTCTTAGAACTGCTTTTGCTGCATCCCATAGGTTTTGGATCATCGTGTTTTCATTGTCATTTGTCTCTAGGTATTTTTTTATTTCCTCTTTGATTTCTTCAGTGATCTCTTGGTTATTTAGTAACGTATTGTTTAGCCTCCATGTGTTTGTGTTTTTTACGTTTTTTTCCTTGTAATTCATTTCTAATCTCATAGTGTTGTGGTCAGAAAAGATGCTTGATATGATTTCAATTTTCTTAAATTTACTGTGGCTTGATTTGTGACCCAAAATGTGATCTATCCTGGAGAATGTTCCATGTGCACTTGAGAAGAAAGTGTAATCTGCTGTTTTGCAATGGAATGTCCTATAAATATCAATTAAATCTATCTGGTCTATTGGGTCATTTAAAGCTACTGTTTCCTTATTTATTTTCATTTTGGATGATCTGTCCATTGGTGTAAGTGAGGTGTTAAAGTCCCCCACTATTATTGTGTTACTGTCGATTGCCTCTTTTATTGATTTTAGCAGTTGCCTTATGTATTGAGGTGCTCCTATGTTGGGTGCATATATATTTATAATTGTTATATCTTCTTCTTGGATTGATCCCTTGATCATTATGTAGTATCCTTCCTTGTCTCTTGTAACATTCTTTATTTTAAAGTCTATTTTTTCTGATATGAATCTTGCTACTCCAGCTTTCTTTTGATTTCCATTTGCATGGAATATCTTTTTCCATCCCTTCTCTTTCAGTCTGCATGTGTCCCTAGGTCTGAAGTGGGTCTCTTGTAGACAGCATATATATGGGTCTTGTTTTTGTATCCATTCAGCAAGCCTGTTTCTTTTGGTTGGAGCATTTAATCCATTCACGTTTCAGGTAATTATCAATATGTATGTTCCTATGACCATTTTCTTAATTGTTTTGGGTTTGTTTTTGTAGGTCCTTTTCTTCTCTTGTGTTTCCCACTTAGAGAAGTTCCTTTAGCATTTGTTGTAGAGCTGGTTTGGTGGTGCTGAATTCTCTTAGCTTTTGCTTGTCTGTAAAGCTTTTGATTTCTCCATCGAATCTGAATGAGATCCTTGCCAGGTAGAGTAATCTTGGTTTTCGTTCTCCCTTTTCATCACTCTAATTATGTCGTGCCACTCCCTTCCGGCTTGTAGAGTTTCTGCTGAGAAATCAGCTGTTAACCTTATGGGAGTTCCCTTGTATGTTATTTGTCGTTTTTCCCTTGCTGCTTTCAATAATTTTTCTTTGTGTTTAATTTTTGCCAGTTTGATTACTATGTGTCTTGGTGTGTTTCTCCTTGGGTTTATCCTGTATGGGACTTGCTGTGCTTCCTGCACTTGGGTGGCTATTTCCTTTCCCAGGTTAGGGAAGTTTTCAACTATAATCTCTTCAAATATTTTCTCGGGTCCTTTCTCTCTCTCTCCTCCTTCTGGGACCCCTATAATGCGAAAGTTGTTGCGTTTAATGGTTTCCCAGAGGTTTCTTAGGCTGTCTTCATTTCTTTTCATTCTTTTTTCTTTAGTCTGTTCTGCAGCAGTGAATTCCACCATTCTGTCTTCCAGGTCACTTATCCGTTCTTGTGCCTCAGTTATTCTGCTATTGATTCCTTCTAGTGTAGTTTTCATTTCAGTTATTGTATTGGTTATCTCTGTTTGTTTGATCTTTAATTCTTCTAGGTCTTTGTTAAACATTTCTTGCATCTTCTCGATCTTTGCCTCCATTGTTTTTCTGAGGTCCTGGATCATCTTCACTATCATTATTCTGAATTCTTTTTCTGGAAGGTTGCTTATCTCCACTTCATTTAGTTGTTTTTCTGGGGTTTTATCCTCTTCCTTCATCTGGTACATAGCCCTCTGTCTTTTCATCTTGTCTATCTTTCTGTGAATGTGGTTTTTGTTCCACAGGCTCCTGCAGCCTATCTGGAACATCTCTGAGGATGATGTCTTTTCCTGGCTCCTTGGACGACACTGTCACCAGCTGTGTCTCGTTACAAAAACCAGCTGTGCTGGTTTTCTGAGGTCAGGCTCTGTGCAGGTGAAAGGTCCCACAGGGGTCCTGCTTTCTGCTTCCCAGTCTGTCCTCCTCTTTGCTAACCAAAATTCTCTCCTTCCCTCAAGTCCAGCTCAAGTGCAGAAAGTTCTTCTGACGTTCTGGAGGAGGGGCAAGGCTGCTAGCGTTGGAGGGTCTCCTGCAGAGTTGAAGAGTGTCTCTGTCTCACCATGAGGACAAGGACACTGGCAGCAGAAGTTCTGGGAAGCACTCCTTAGAGTGAGCCATGCCAGAGTCTACTTTGGCACTTTCTTAAAAAATTAAACATATGACTACTTCATGACCCAGCCATTTCTCTCCTAGGGTATTTCTTTACCTAAGAGAAATGAAATCATATATTCATACAAAGACTAAAACACAAATGTTCATAGACACTTTATTAGTAGCATACCCAAAACTAGAAACAACCCAAATATCCATTAATAGGTGAATGAAGAAACAAATCATGGTGTATCTATACAATGCAATACTACTCAGTAACAAAGAGTGATGAAATATCAATTCATACTACAATGTAGATGAATCTCAAATAACTATGCTAAATTTTTAAAAGGCAAAAGAGTGCATAAGTGCATATCCTATTATTCCATTTATATGATATTCTAGAAAGTGCAAACTACATTTTAATGACAGAGAGCAGACTAGCAGTTGCCTAGTTGGCAGAGGGAGAGGAGGAAGGGATTACAAAGGAGCAAAGGAGCATGAGGTAACTTTTGGTGATGATCAACTTGTTTACTATCCTTACTGTGGTGATGGCTTTATGGTCTATACATAAGTCAAAACATATTAAATTCCATAATTGAAACATGTACAGTTTGGTGTATATCAGTTCTATCTCAGTTTTAAAGTCTTTGTACCTTACTAAGTTATGTCTCTGCAATATTTGCAAATATATTCTCAAGGATTAATTGTTTACCAGGACCATATCTTTTGAGACTATATATTCAGTGGCAGAAGGTAACATTGTTATTTATAACACTCCTTTTCAATCAATAAATAGTAGCCTCCCTCTCCAATCAGAGCTACTGCTCAATCAGAGTATGTTCTTTTCAAATATATGTAACTTAAATATTTGGATTAAGAATGTTATTATTGGGGAGGATTAACCAAGATGGCGGAGTAGAAGGACGTGCTCTCACTCCCTCTTGCGAGAGCACCAGAATCACAACTGGGGCTTCCCTGGTGGCGCAGTGGTTGAGAGTCTGCCTGCCAATGCAGGCGACACGGGTTCGAGCCCTGGTCTGGGAAGATCCCGCATGCCGCGGAGCAACTGGGCCCGTGAGCCACGATTGCTGAGCCTGCGCGTCTGGAGCCTGTGCTCCGCAACAAGAGAGGCCGCGATAGCGAGAGGCCCGCGCACCGTGATGAAGAGTGGCCCCCACTTGCCACAACTAGAGAAAGCCCTCGCACGGAAACGAAGACCCAACACAGCCATAAATAAATAAATAAAAATTTAAAAAAAAAAAAAAAAAAAAAAAAAAAAAAAAAAAAAAAAAAGAATCACAACTGGCTGCTGGACAATCATTGACAGGATGACCCTGGACTTCACCAAGGAGGATACCCCACGTCCAAGGACAGAGGAGAAGCCACAGTGAGACGGTAGGAGGGGTGCAATCAGAGTAAAATCAAATCCCATAACTGCTGGGTGGGTGGCTCACAGACTGGCGAACACTTATACCACAGAAGTCCACCCACTGGAGTGAAGATTCTGAGCCCCACGTCAGGCTTCCCAACCTGGGGGTCTGGCAACGGGAGGAGGAATTCCTAGAGAATCAGACTTTGAAGCCTAGTGGGAATTGATTGCAGGACTTTGACAGGACTGGGGGAAACAGAGACCCCACTCTTGGAGGACACACACAAAGTAATGTGTGCATCGGGACCCAGGGGAAGGAGCAGTGACCCTGGGGGAGACTGAACCAGACCTACCTGCTGGTGTTGGGGGGGGTCTCCTGCAGAGGCAGGTGGTGGCTCTGTTTCACCGTGGGGATAAGGACACTGGCAGCAGAGGTTCTGGGAAGTTCTCCTTGGCGTGAGCCCTCCCAGAGTCTGCCATTAACCCCACCAAAGAGCACGGGTAGGCTCCAGTGTTGGGTTGCCTCAGGCAAAACAACCAACAGGGAGGGAACCCAGCCCCACCCATCAACAGTCAAGTGGATTAAGGTTTTACTGAGCTCTGACCGCCACAGCAACAGTCAGCTCTACCCACCACCAGAGCCTCCCATCGAGCCTCTTAGATAGCCTCAACCACCAGAGGGCAGACAGCAGAAGCAAGAAAAACTACAATCCTGCAGCCTGTGGACCAAAAACCACAGTTACAGAAAGATAGAGAAGATGAAAAGGCAGAGGGCTATGTACCAGATGAAGGAACAAGAAAAAACCCCAGAAAAACAACTAAATGAAGTGGAGATAGGCAACCTTCCAGAAAAAGAATTCAGAATAATCATAGTGAAGATGATCCAGGACCTCGGAATAAGAATGGAGGCAAAGATTGAGAAGATGCAAGAAATGATTAACAAAGACCTAGAAGAATTAAAGAACAAACAAACAGAGATGACCAATACAATAACTGAAATGAAAACTACACTAGAAGGAATCAATAGCAGAATAACTCAGGCACAAGAACGGATAAGTGACCTGGAAGACAGAATGGTGGAATTCACTGCTGCAGAACAGACTAAAGAAAAAAGAATGAAAAGAAATGAAGACAGCCTAAGAGACCTCTGGGACAACATTAAACGCAACAACATTCGCATTATAGGGGTCCCAGAAGGAGAAGAGAGAGAGAAAGGACCAGAGAAAATATTTGAAGAGATTATAGTCGAAAACTTCCCTAACCTGGGAAAGGAAATAGCCACCCAAGTCCAGGAAGCGCAGAGAGTCCCATACAGGATAAACCCAAGGAGAAACATGCCGAGACACATAGTAATCAAAGTGGCAAAAATTAAAGACAAAGAAAAATTATTGAAAGCAGCAAGGGAAAAATGACAAATAACATACAAGGGAACTCCCATAAGTTTAACAGCTGATTTCTCAGCAGAAACTCTGCAAGCCAGAAGGGAGTGTCATGATATACTTAAAGTGATGAAAGGGAAGAACCTACAACCAAGATTACTCTACCCCGCAAGGATCTCATTTAGATTTGATGGAGAAATCAAAAGCTTTACAGACAAGCAAAAACTAAGAGAATTCAGCACCACCAAACCAGCTCTACAACAAATGCTAAAGGAACTTCTCTAAGTGGGAAACACAAGAGAAGAAAAGGACCTACAAAAACAAACCCAAAACAATTAAGAAAATGGTCATAGGAACATACATATCGATAATTACCTTAAACGTGAATGGATTAAATGCCCCAACCAAAAGACATAGACTGGCTGAATGGATACAAAAACAAGACCCATATATATGCTGTCTACAAGAGACCCACTTTAGACCTAGGGACACATACAGACTGAAAGTGAGGGGATGGAAAAAGATATTCCATGCAAATGGAAATCAAAAGAAAGCTGGAGTAGCTATACTCATATCAGATAAAATAGACTTTAAAATAAAGAATGTTACAAGAGACAAGGAAGGACACTACATAATGATCCAGGGATCAATCCAAGAAGAAGATATAACAATTATAAATATATATGCACCCAACATAGGAGCACCTCAATACATAAGGCAACTGCTAAAATCAATAAAAGAGGAAATCGACAGTAACACAATAATAGTGGGGGACTTTAACACCTCACTTACACCAATGGACAGATCATCCAAAATGAAAATAAATAAGGAAACAGTAGCTTTAAATGACCCAATAGACCAGATAGATTTAATTGATATTTATAGGACATTCCATTGCAAAACAGCAGATTACACTTTCTTCTCAAGTGCACATGGAACATTCTCCAGGATAGATCACATCTTGGGTCACAAATCAAGCCTCAGTAAATTTAAGAAAATTGAAATCATATCACGCATCTTTTCTGACCACAACGCTATGAGATTAGAAATGAATTACAAGGAAAAAAACGTAAAAAACACAAACACATGGAGGCTAAACAATACGTTACTAAATAACCAAGAGATCACTGAAGAAATCAAAGAGGAAATTTAAAAATACCTAGAGACAAATGACAATGAAAACACGACGGCCCAAAACCTATGGGATGCAGCGAAAGCAGTTCTAAGAGGGAAGTTTATAGCTATACAAGCCTACCTAAAGAAACAAGAAAAATCTCAAGTAAACAATCTAACCTTACACCTAAAGAAACTAGAGAAAGAAGAACAAACAAAACCCAAAGTTAGCAGAAGGAAAGAAATCATAAAGATCAGAGCAGAAATAAATGAAATAGAAACAAAGAAAACAATAGCAAAGATCAATAAAACTAAAAGTTGGTTCTTTGAGAAGATAAACAAAATTGATAAGCCATTAGCCAGACTCATCAAGAAAAAGAGGGAGAGAACTCAAATCAATAAAATCAGAAATGAAAAAGGAGAAGTTACAACAGACACCACAGAAATACAAAGCATCCTAAGAGACTACTACAAGCAACTTTATGCCAATAAAATGGACAACCTAGAAGAAATGGACAAATTCTTAGAAAGGTATAACCTTCCAAGACTGAACCAGGAAGAAACAGAAAATATGAACAGACCAATCACAAGTAATGAAATTGACACTGTGATTAAAAATCTTCCAACAAACAAAAGTCCAGGACCAGATGGCTTCACAGGTGAATTCTATCAAACATTTAGAGAAGAGCTAACACCCATCCTTCTCAAACTCTTCCAAAAAATTGCAGAGGAAGGAACACTCCCAAATTCATTCTATGAGGCCACCATCACCCTGATACCAAAACCAGACAAAGACACTACAAAAAAAGAAAATTACAGACCAATATCACTGATGAATATAGATGCAAAAATCCTCAACAAAATACTAGCAAACAGAATCCAACAACACATTAAAAGGATCATACACCACAATCAAGTGGGATTTATCCCAGGGATGCAAGGATTCTTCAATATACGCAAATCAATCAATGTGATACACCATATTAACAAATTGAAGAATAAAAACCATATGATCATCTCAATAGATGCAGAAAAAGCTTTTGACAAAATTCAACGCCCATTTCTGATAAAAACTCTCCAGAAAGTGGGCATAGAGGGAACCTACCTCAACATAATAAAGGCCATATATGACAAACCCACAGCAAACATCATTCTCAATGGTGAAAAACTGAAAGCATTTCCTCTAAGATCAGGAACAAGACAAGGATGTCCACTGTCACCACTATTATTCAACATAGTTCTGGAAGTCCTAGCCACGGCAATCAGAGAAGAAAAAGAAATAAAAGGAATACAAATTGGAAAAGAAGAAGTAAAACTGTCACTGTTTGCAGATGACATGATACTATACATAGAGAATCCTAAAACTGCCACCAGAAAACTGCTAGAGCTAATTAATGAATATGGTAAAGTTGCAGGATACAAAATTAATGCACAGAAATCTCTTGCATTCCTATACACTAATGATGAAAAATCTGAAAGAGAAATTATGGAAACACTCCCATTTACCATTGCAACAAAAAGAATAAAATACCTAGGAATAAACCTACCTAGGGAGACAAAAGACCTGTATGCAGAAAACTATAAGACACTGATGAAAGAAATTAAAGATGATACCAACAGATGGAGAGATATACCATGTTCCTGGATCGGAAGAATCAACATTGTGAAAATGACTATACTACCCAAAGCAATCTACAGATTCAATGCAATCTCTATCAAATTACCAATGGCATTTTTTACGGAGCTAGAACAAATCATCTTAAAATTTGTATGGAGACACAAAAGACCCCGAATAGCCAAAGCAGTCTTGAGGCAAAAAAATGGAGCTGGAGGAATCAGACTCCCTGACTTCAGACTATACTACAAAGCTACAGTAATCAAGACAATATGGTACTGGCACAAAAACAGAAACATAGATCAATGGAACAAGATAGAAAGCCCAGAGATTAACCCACACACCTATGGTTAACTAATCTATGACAAAGGAGGCAAAGATATACAATGGAGAAAAGACAGTCTCTTCAATAAGTGGTGCTGGGAAAACTGGACAGCTACATGTAAAAGAATGAAATTAGAATACTCCCTAACACCATACACAAAAATAAACTCAAAATGGATTAGAGACCTAAATATAAGACTGGACACTATAAAGCTCTTAGAGGAAAACATAGGAAGAACACTCTTGGACCTAAATCACAGCAAGATCTTTTTTGATCCACCTCCTAGAGTAATGGAAATAAAAACAAAAATAAACAAATGGGACCTAATGAAACGTCAAAGCTTTTGCACAGCAAAGGAAACCATAAACAAGACGAAAAGACAACCCTCAGAATGGGAGAAAATATTTGCAAATGAATCAACGGACAAAGGATTAATCTCCAAAATATATAAACAGCTCATTCATCTCTATATTAAAGAACAAACACCCCAATCCAAAAATGGGCAGAAGACCTAAATAGACATTTCTCCAAAGAAGACATACAGACGGCCACGAAGCACATGAAAAGATGCTCAACATCACTAATTATTAGAGAAATGCAAATCAAAACTACAATGAGGTATCACCTCACTCCTGTTAGAATGGGCATCATCAGAAAATCTACAAACAACAAATGCTGGAGAGGGTGTGGAGAAAAGGGAACCCTCTTGCACTGTTGGTGGGAATGTAAATTGATACAGCCACTATGGAGAACAATATGGAGGTTCCTTAAAAAACTAAAAATAGAATTACCATATGACCCAGCAATCCCACTACTGGGCATATACCCAGAGAAAACCGTAATTCAAAAAGACACATGCACCCGAATGTTCATTGCAGCACTATTTACAATAGCCAGGTCATGGAAGCAACCTAAATGCCCATCAACAGACAAATGGATAAAGAAGAAGTGGTACATATATACAATGGAATATTACTCAGCCATAAAAAGGAACGAAATTGAGTCATTTGTTGAGACGTGGATGGATCTAGAGTCTGTCATACAGAGTGAAGTAAGTCAGAAAGAGAAAAACAAATATCGTATATTAATGCATGTATGTGGAACCTAGAAAAATGGTACAGATGAGCCAGTTTGCAGGGCAGAAGTTGAGACACAGATGTAGAGAATGGACATGTGGACACCAAGGGGGGAAAACTGCGGTGGGGTGGGGATGGTGGTGTGCTGAATTGGGCGATTGGGATTGACATGTATACACTGATGTGTATAAAATTGATGCCTAATAAGAACCTGCAGTATCAAAAAACAAACAAAACAACTAATACTAAACTTTCATTGGGTTATTTGTATGGAAATATGTTAATATAAATGTTTCAGACATTACATGAAATTTCTAAAAATCTTATATTTGTATTTGTATGGAAATATGTATGGAAATATGTTAATATAAATGTTTCAGACATTACATGAAATTTCTAAAAATCTTATATGTTCTGGTATAATGTTATAAGTAATAATCCTAGTTATTAATTTAAAATGTATATCTCAGAAATAACTAATTTTCTTGTCAACTGCATTATTATGAACTTTCATCAAATCTTTAACCGTGGTCATTTTTAAGTCTTTTGTCATTTACAGACAGTTCTGGGTGTACTCTGATGATTTTGCAAATATGTTCCTATAAAAGGGTTTCATCTTCAAGAAATTCATGGAAAAGACTCTGACAAGTACAGGTTTCTGGTAACTGACTGTACTGCTGAGCTGAATGAATAAGCATTTTCAGAACTCTAATGAAAAACTGATGAACTCATAAAAGTGCTAACAAAAGATCAAGATGAAAAAAAAAATTAATTACATGGGACTGAGTGAACTGATGAGGATGAGTATAATTTTTGTGACTTTCTGTCTGAATTAAAAAAAAAAAAAATCCCACAAGCACTCAGAGGCAAAGAATATACAAATCAATTTTCACTGCAAAGTAAAGGAGCTGTTGCAGTGGAGGATTACTGGACTGAATGTCAATATTATGACATAGTATGAGTGTGTTTCATGTTTGGTAATTGCAATCATTGTTGCTTTTGTTGTGGTCATCCATGTACAATGCTTGGTGTCAGTCTATTTATCTCTTGTAAAAATAAAATACAGTGTGTGTGTGTGGAAAAAAAAAAAAAAAAGAATGTTATTATTGGGCTCCTCAGTCCCTTTTCTCAACATTTATACAAATTATCTACTCTTACCTCTCAATGGGAATATATTATTCATTATGAGAGACAGCCTGGGTGACAGAGTGAATGTCACATCAGGCAGCCAGAATTCCCCATTTCCTCAGCTTCAGTTATTAAGTGACCATGGGCAGTCCCTTAACCTCCCTGAGCCTTGGTCACCTACTAGAAATATCAGGACATTAATTTCTCTCAGAACTACTGCTACAACAGATGATTTGTTAGGGGTACTTCTAGTTCAAACAGCCATGACACTACATATACTACCAAAATTTTAAGTCAGACTTTTTAATAAGTCAAGGTCATACAATGATTTTTTAGAATAACATAATAAACATCAAAATTATGTAAGAATCCATAGAAAATTCTTTCTACTTAGGAAATATCCTTCTTCGAAAGATGACAACTTCTCCTAATGTTTATTTTATGCACCTTTCAATGAGGTCATACAGGGAATACAGGCATTTTAAAAATATTGATTTAAAAGTTCTCCTTGGTAATATTTCTAAAAATCACCATTCTAACCAGAAAACACACACACACACACACACATATTTAGCACTTTCAGTTTATATTCATAGAGTTTTGTAGCACTTTAGGGCAGTAAAGGACTTGAGAGATCATGATGTTTTAACCTTCTCATTTTAAAGTAGAAGAAAAAAAACAATAAAAACTGAATCCCAGAGGTGTTAAATGACACATCAGAAGCAATCTGCTATATAGGCAGAATTTGGTGTGATGCTCTAATCTACAGAGAATTCCTAGAGCAACAAAAAACCCTATTTGTCCCGAGGAAATGTTCAGATAAAGATGTTCAATTCTTACTGTCTAAAAATAAAGAATTGTCTTATTGAAATTATCAAAATAGACTTGATCTAGTGGCTATATTTGTCCGTTCAATAGGGATTCACTTTTAAAATGTATGATTTGGTGTTATATTTGACCAAAGATAGCTGGAATGTTCTAAAGGTGTCTTCACTTTTGTCATTGTGAATAGCATGTTTCATCCATTGTTATCTATGAGAACAGAGAGATATCACCCATATGGATCCCATACAGGCAGATAGTCTTTTAAACTAATGCTCTACCTTTGTATCCAATACTACTTCATGTGTTTCCTGGAAGCTGTTAGTAATTACAGTATTTTATTCTGTCCCTTTAGGAAAAGAATTTAATGCCAACACTAGACATAAAATACTAGGATTGATAGCTAGTTAGATTTTTCCAAGATATACTTATATTTCTGATTAATACCTCTAAGCTGACTAGTATTTAATACCTTGCTGGGATGAACAGAGATAAAGTAATCGTATAACCATTCATTGTTCTGTTGCTTTCAAGAAATAGAAAAATCAAGTTCCTTGAATCCCTGCTTCTCATAAATTTTGTTCAGTCAAAAAAGTCTAGCACAAATTCAGTACATAATGCAAGGTCATTTCTTAAATATAAATGTTACATATTTCTTAATCCCTTAGAAATATTGTTATCCATCAAATTTGGGTAATGTAGCAGATATTGTGTCTTTCCATTACTCTGTGCAAAGATTTCAAAATGTAACTTTCCCTAGCCTAGTCTGTTTCTTTCTGTTCAACTTCAACAAGAGGAAAAGTTCTGATGTTACAAAAAGATGTAATAGTGTTCTCTTGAGTTTCTTGAAGATCATCTGCTCTGTCAGGTATGACATAATTCGTCAATGATTACTGTAAAGTCCACTGCAATGAAACAACATGCACCAACAGCCATGTTATATCAGTATGTTACAGGAAAGAGAGTGGGGTACGAGAGGATGGTCATGTCCCAGGTCTCAAGCACGCCCCTGGGATGGCTGCCAAGTGTGGGTTATTGGCTTCGCACAGGAAAGAATTCAAGAGCGAGCCATAGTAAAGTGAAAGAAGATTTATTCAGGGAGAAACACATGCCACAGACAGAGTGTGGACCATCTCGGAAGGTGAGAGAGGCACCAGGGTATGGGGTCGTCAGTTTTCATAGGGGTGGGTAATTTCATAGGCTAATGAGTGGGAAGAATATTCCAGCTACTTTGGGGAAAGGGTGGGAATTTCCAGGAATTGGGCCACTGCCCACTTTTTGACCTTTTGTGGTCAGCCTTGGAACTGTCATGGCACCTGTGGGTGTGTCATGCTGATGTGTTACAATGTTGTTGTGTTACAATGAGTATACTGAGGCTCAAGGTCTAGTGGAAGTCGGCTTGTCCACTCTCTTGGACCTAGTTGGTTCTAACCAGTTTATGTTGTGTCCTCAGGCTATGCCATTCTTTAAAGGTTGTGCCATGCCCCCTTCCTATCTCAGGTAGGCAAACAAGCCACACATCAACCATAACCTGAGTCTACAAAAAGCTTAAATTTCAACATCAAATCAAAGTAAAGATAATTAACATAATGTGCATTGACATTTTTCAAAAAGAGTAAATACATTTCATGTTGACATTGTTTCACCAGTGTGCAAAAGGATTTGTTAGGCCAGATGGGCAGTTTTTCTTTGTCTATTATTCTTTTGTGGTGATATTATATCCCAGCCTGAATTAATACAAAAGTCAAGGTTATAACTTTTCTCTTCCCTTAGTTTATTTTTCAGTGTTTATATACCATATCAGAATAAACAGATTTCTCTAATGCAAGGTTGTTTTTTTTTTTTTTAATCCTCTATACAACAATGTATGTGCAAATTTACAGGTGTTAAACTGCGTATGCCTTTATTCCTAAGAACTATGATTCCCAATCAGGCTGAGTTTCCTCAGGCTTTGTCACATTTTCCCTTTGTTTTCTTCTGTTGTTCATACTTGTGTGGTCTTGACTAAATACGTTCACCTCTTTCCTGCTCCCCTATTACTTTGCAAAAGAACCAATCTTATTTTCCTTGGAATCTGTAAATGCCTATGTTTCTATTGAGAGGTGGGAAAGAAAGAGCTTCTGGAGGAAGGAAGGAGTAACCCCACCTGGATACACTGGTTTGGAAGGAGAAAGAACTTCCTGACATTTGGGAGAAAACAGGAACCTTTCAGGTAAGAAGAAATATACTTCTTCACGTCTCAATTACTGGGACCTTGAATAAGTGGTAGCCTACAGCAGTTCCCAGTAAAAGACCTTCATCCACCTAGAAAAAGATACATACTCTTACCTTGAGTGGAAATAACTCCTCTTAGAAAACCATAGATTATATGGAGGGAATAATACTAGAATGCTAGGGGGAAAAGGTACGGATGAAATAAAATAAAAAAAAAAAAACTATTTATAAATTAGTGATATCACTAGTCTCTAGCCAAGACTAGAATATGCAACAGTTAACAGAATAGAAACTCACAAGGTACCATCTTTAATGCATTTTATTTAAAATTTTCAAGGTATATGTATCCACTTTTGAAAAATGCATATCATGTCACTGTGGGTTCAGTCATACTCAAATAATTCTTTAGTTTTGCATATTCCCCAAATCCTTGATGTATTACCACTGGTAGATATCAGGACTGAATGCTTATCACCTAAAAATATAGGATTCTGGCACTCAGAACAGGAAAAGACAAGTAAAGGAAACCCCCAAACTTAAAAGCAAATGAAAATGGTATTTAAAGGAGTTTTCTATTCATGAATTATTCAAATGGGAAACTTTAAAAATTACTTATGCAAAGGCACGAATCAGTTCTGCAATATCCTGCCTCAGTTACTCAGAGGGTCACTGATTTGTTAAACGGTAGAAAAAAACTCACCAGAAATGGCAAAATCTATGACAATTTTAAGCAACTGTTTTATCAAACTACGGTCCATGAACTACTTGCATGAGAATCATTGGTGTGCTTTTTAAAAAAAAAAAAAAATGCAGAGTCTTAGGACTCATCCCCAGAGATTTGAAGTCTACCCAGGAAGAGGCTCAGGAATCTGTTATTTTAACCAGCTCTTCAGCCTATTTTTCAGCTACCTTAAAACTTAAAGATCTGTGCCCACCACCCAGTTCAGAGATCTCCCTGTGAAAATATAGAAAGCATCCTCTATTCTAGGACCCTACAACCTCAGGGACATGTCTTTTAAAAAACTATCGAAACCAGTCTCCCAACTCTATCCCCATCCCCAACTCTGTAACCTAGTATTCTCTCTTTCTTCCTCCAGAGTAATTATTCTTATCACATTTTTTCTAACTAAAAGCTGAGGTCCATGAGAGCAGAGATATGCCTGACTTAGTCACCTCTATCCCTAGTGCCCAGTAACATAGGTACTCAAAAGTTAGTTGTGGATTTAATCGATGAACAAATAAACAAAAAAGGCAAAAGGATCCATTGATCGTAACTGAAATGACACTCTAGTAATATGGATTTTATTATGGAGTTAAACTAGATGTTAGTAGTGTGTGTGTGTCCAATTACAAATGAAGTCTTCACTTTGTGGGTGAGAAAACTGAAGTACAAAAGCCTTGTGCAGTTAATTCCACTTTATCCTGTGAAGATGGCAGCCTTTTGGGTGCCATCTCCATTGCGGATCTGTTATACAATCAACTCCCTTATCGTCACTCATAACATCAGGAATAAGGATGCCCTTGGTGCCCCTTTCACACCAGATTCAGAAACAGAAATATGAAAGTTTGGTAATTTATAAAAGAAACATATCAGCAAACAACAGAGAAATAAAGAATACACATTTCACATGGTGATCAAATGCTCTTCATTCTCCAAACACTAGCATAACTCCTCACTAATTCATGGAACCATTTTGCAGGGTTCCAGCACTGCTGTGAAATCCTACTACACTTTCTTTCTGTAGTATCAATATGACAATCATACACTTTCTGCCATATACTGTTATTTAACGTAGGGTGTTCCCCATAAATAAACTGTGAGCTGCTTTAGAGGTGAAACAGTGTATTTTACTTATTGGAATGTTATTTTCCCTACCCACTAAGAGTTCAAAACAGTGTGAAGTTTGTAGTTAGCTTTCAAGAAATATTTGTTGAACAAATAAATTAATAAATGGACTGCACTGGGTTGAGTCAGGCAAAAAGAAACACAAACCACAGAGCAGATTGTCCAGAAAAAGAGCTATTAAAATTGAGAAAGAGCTCTATTTCTTTGCAGTTAAATTATTCAACTAAATCAGGGTAATTAATTATAATTAGACAGAAAAACTATTCAAAACTGTATTTTACTTTGTTTTAATTTTTCTATGTTAATACTGTATAAATAAAAGCTCTCCTTCTTGACTGCAGTAAATTTAGAGACCACATGTAAAATGTCTCATATTCACAGAACTTGGTCATAATAATAATTAATTCTCTCCACATTTTTAAAATTCACACTTTCACTATTTCCATAGAGAACATTTTTAAATAAAGTTTCTTAAGAGCTGATCTGGTTTATCTTAAGTTAAATAGAAAAGGCCCAAGGCCTCAGACACAAAGTAAAACTCATCTCTGTAAAAGAAGAAGATATGTCTGTCTGCATTTCTTTGCACAGAAAAGTAATCTAAAACAGAGTTAAAATACATTTGGGACCAAGGAGGGTTTCTTCGCCACATGCTGTGAGTGTGAACATTTTACTATAAGGCCTTGGGCCTTCATTTTTGGTTGTCATGAGCCACTTTAAGGATCTATTGAAAATTACAGATTTCTCCAAGGCAAACCACACCTATACACACAAACTTTATACAATTAGGAGACATTTTCTGATCTATTTGATGCTCAAGTTAAGACCCACACCCCACCTTAGGAAAGCCATTCATTTGTAATTGCTAAATAAGCATGGTTCTACATACTCTGTTGGAGGCCAAAATAGGCCCTATTTTGAGGTTTCTCTTTTCTCTGTTAGCCTGTTCCCACCTGCACAGCCTGCTTTAGTTTAGCATTGCTGCAAGGCTGCCAACTCAACCTTGAACTGCATCTCATTCGTGGTATTTATTTTTCTGTATGTCTTGGTTTCCACTCACCAAAATAGTCTTCTTCTTCCATCATTGCTCATGGTCCCACATGATCCAGCTGCACGAATTTTTATTCAATATGACAAATTATTCACTGTGGAAATTGTAATATCTTATTATTTTTCATTTTTAGAACTAAGGTTACATGCTAATGACTGATGAACGGACATATGCCAACTACCAAAGTTCCCTGGGTGCAAAGTCTTAATGTAATCCATGTAGCATAGCCAAAATAGAAATTTCTACTTCATTTGAAAAAATTGTCCCTATTGTCCAACCATAACATTCTAAATGGGATACACATTGAATAACATGAGAATAAGGAAGCATTTGCCTAACTAACCACGGCAGAAAATATTAGAGATGGAAGGGGGTGTCAAGAGCAGATTCTCCTCAGAACTTTTTTTAAAATTTATTTATTTATTATTATTATTTTTAACATCTTTATTGGAGTATAATTGCCTTACAATGGTGTGTTAGTTTCTGCTGTATAACAAAGTGAATCAGTTATACATATACATATGTTCCCATATCTCTTCCCCCTTGAATCTCCCTCCCTCCCACCCTCGCTATCCCACCCCTCTAGGTGGTCACAAAGCACCGAGCTGATCACCCTGTGCTATGCGGCTGCTTCCCACTAGCTATCTATTTTACATTTGGTAGTGTATATATGTCGATGCCACTCTCTCACTTTGTCACAGCTTACCCTTCCCCCTCCCCATATCCTCAAGTCCATTCTCTAGGAGGTCTGTGTCTTTATTCCCTTCTTCCCCCTAGGTTCATCATGACCTTTTTTTTTTTCTTAGATTCCATATATATGTGTTAGCATACAGTATTTGTTTTTCTCTTTCTGACTTACTTCACTCTGTATGACAGATTCTAGGCCGATCCACCTCAATACAAATAACTCAATTGAGTTTCCTTTTATGGCTGAGTAATATTCCATTGTATATATGTGCCACATCTTCTTTATCCATTCATCTGTAGATGGACACTTAGGTTGCTTCCATGTCCTGGCTATTGTAAATAGAGCTGCAATGAACATTTTGGTACATGACTTTTTGAATTATGGTTTTCTCAGGGTATATGCCCATTAGTGGGATTGCTGGGTCATAAGGTAGTTTTATTTTTAGTTTTTTAAGGAACCTCCATACTGTTCTCCATAGTGGCTGTATCAACTTACATTCCCACCAACAGTGCAAGAGGGTTCCTTTTTCTCCACACCCTCTCCAGCATTTATTGTTTCTAGATTTTTTGGTGATGGCCATTCTGACCGGTGTGACATGATATCTCATTGTAGTTTTGATTTGCATTTCTCTAATGATTAATGATGTTAAGCATTCTTTCATGTGTTTGTTGCCAAACTGTATATCTTCTTTGGAGAAATGCCTATTTAGGTCTTCTGCCCATTTTTGGATTGGGTTGTTTTTTTTTTGATATTAAGCTGCATGAGCTGCTTGTAAATTTTGGAGATTAATCCTTTGTCAGTTGCTTCATTTCCAAATATGTTCTCCCATTCTGAGGGTTGTCTTTTCATCTTGTTTATGGTTTCCTTTGCTGTGCAAAAGCTTTTAAGTTTCATTAGGTCCCATTTGTTTACTTTGTTTTTATTTCCATTTCTCTAGGAGGTGGGTCAAAAAGGATCTTGCTGTGATGTATGTCATAGAGTGTTCTGCCTATGTTTTCCTCTAAGAGTTTGATTGTGCCTGGTCTTACATTTAGGTCTTTAATCCATTTTGAGTTTAATTTTGTGTATGGTGTAAGGGAGTGTTCTAGTTTCATACTTTTACGTGTAGCTGTCCAGTTTTCCCAGCACCACTTATTGAAGAGGCTGTCTTTTCTCCACTGTATATTCTTGCCTCCTTTATCAAAGATAAGGTGACCATATGTGCGTGGGTTTATCTCTGGGCTTTCTATCCTGTTCCATTGATCTATATTTCTGTTTTTGTGCCAGTACCATACTCTCTTGATTACTGTAGCTTTGTAGTATAGTCTTAAGTCAGGGAGCCTGATTACTCCAGCTCCGTTTTTCTTTCTCAAGATTGCTTTTGCTATTCGGGGTCTTTTGTGTTTCCATACAAATTGTGAAATTTTTTGTTCTAGTTCTGTGAAAAATGCCAGTGGTAGTTTGATAGGGATTGCATTGAATCTGTAGATTGCTTTGGGTAGTAGAGTCATTTTCACAATGTTGATTCTTCCAATCCAAGAACATGGTATATCTCTCCATCTATTTGTATCATCTTTCGTTTCTTTCATCACTGTCTTATAGTTTTCTGCATACAGGTCTCTTGTCTCCTCAGGTAGGTTTATACCTAGATATTTTATTCTTTTTGTTGCAATGGTAAATGGGAGTGTTTCCTTAATTTCACTTTCAGATTTTTCGTCATTAGTGTATAGGACTGCTAGAGATTTCTGTGCATTAATTTTGTATCCTGCTACTTTACCAAATTCATTGATTAGCTCTAGTAGTTTTCTGGTACCATCTTTAGGATTCTCTATGTATAGTATCATGTCATCTGCAAACAGTGACAGCTTTATTTCTTCTTTTCCGATTTGGATTCCTTTTATTTCTTTTTCTTCTCTGACTGCTGCGGCTAAAACTTCCAAAACTATGTTGAATAATAGTGGTGAGAGTGGGCAACCTTGTCTTTTTCCTGATCTTAGTGGAAATGGTTTCAGTGTTTCACCATTGAGGACGATGTTGACTGTGGGTTTTTCATATATGGCCTTTATTATGTTGAGGAAAATTCCCTCTATGCCTGCTTTCTGGTGGGTTTTTATCATAAATGGGTGTTGAATTTTGTAGAAAGCTTTCTCTGCATCTATTGAGATGATCATATGGGTTTTCTCCTTCAATTTGTTAATATGGTGTATCACATTGATTGATTTGCATATACTGAAGAATCCTTGCATTCCTGTGATAAACCCCACTTGATCATGGTGTATGATCCTTTTAATGTGTTGTTGGATTCTGTTGCTAGTATTTTGTTGAGGATTTTTGCATCTATGTTCATCAACGATATTGGCCTGTAGTTTTCTTTCTTTGTAACATCTTTGTCTGGTTTTGGTATCAGGGTGATGGTGGCCTCATAGAATGAGTTTGGGAGTGTTCCTCCCTCTGCTATATTTTGGAAGAGTTTGAGAAGGATAGGTGTTAGCTCTTCTCTAAATGTTTGATAGAATTCTCCTGTGAAGCCATCTGGTCCTGGGCTTTTGTTTGTTGGAAGATTTTTAATCACAGTTTCAATTTCAGTGCTTGTGATTGGACTTTTCATATTTTCTATTTCTTCCTGGTTCAGTCTCGGAAGGTTGTGCATTTCTAAAATTTGTCCATTTCTTCCAGGTTGTCCATTTTATTGGCATAGAGTTGATTGTAGTAATCCCTCATGATCCTTTGTATTTCAGCAGTGGCAGTTGTTACTTCTCCTTTTTCATTTCTAATTCTATTGATTTGAGTCTTCTCCCTTTTTTTCTTGATGAGTCTGGCTAATGGTTTATCAATTTTGTTTATCTTCTCAAAGAACCAGCTTTTAGTTTTATTGATCTTTGCTATCGTTTCCTTCATTTCTTTTTCATTTATTTCTGATCTGATCTTTATGATTTCTTTCCTTCTGCTAACTTTGGGGTGTTTTTGTTCTTCTTTCTCTAATTGCTTTAGATGTAAGGTTAGGTTGTTTATTTGAGATGTTTCTTGTTTCTTAACGTAGGATTGTATTGCTATAAACTTCCCTCTTAGAACTCCTTTTGTTGCATCCATAGGTTTTGGGCCATCGTGTTTTCATTGTCATTTGTTTCTAGGTATTTTTTGATTTCCTCTTTAATTTCTTCAGTGATTTCTTGGTTATTAAGTAGTGTATTGTTTAGCCTCCATATGTTTATATTTTTTACAGATTTTTTCCTGTAATTGATATCTAGTCTCATAGCGTTGTGGTCGGAAAAAATACTTGATGCAATTTCAATATTCATAAATTTACCAAGGCTTGATTTGTGACCCAAAATATGATCTATCCTGGAGAATGTTCCATGAGCACTTGAGAAGAACGTGTATTCTGTTGTTTTTGGATGAAATGTCCTATAAATATCAATTAAGTCCATCTTGTTTAATGTGTCATTTAAAGCTTCTGTTTCCTTATTTATTTTCATTTTGGATGATCTGTCTATTGGTGAAAGTGGGGTGTTAAATTCCCCTACTTTGATTGTGTTACCGTCGATTTCCCCTTTTATGGCTGTTAGTATTTGCCTTAGGTATTGAGGTGCTCCTATGTTGGGTGCATAAATATATACAACTGTTATATCTTCTTGGATCGATCCCTTGATCATTATGTAGTGTCCTTCTTTGTCTCTTGTAATAGTCTTTATTTTAAAGTCTATTTTGTCAGATATGAGAATTACTACTGCAGTTTTCTTTTGTTTTCCATTTGCATAGAATATCTTTTTCCATCCCCTCACTTTCAGTCTGTATGTGCCCCTAGGTCTGAAGTAGGTCTCTTGTAGACAGCATATATAAGGGTCTTGGTTTTGTACCCATTCAGCCTGTCTATGTCTTTTGGTTGGAGCATTTAATCCATTTACATTTAAGGTAATTATCTATATGTATGTTCCTATTACCATTTTCTTAATTGTTTTGGGTTTGTTATTGTAGGTTTTTCCTTCTCTTGTGTTTCCTGCCTAGAGAAGTTCCTTTAGCATTTGTTGTAAAGCTGGTTTGGTGGTGCTCAATTCTCTTAGCTTTTGCTTGTCTGTAAAGGTTTTAATTTCTCCATCAAATCTGAATGAGATCCTTGCTGGGTAGAGTAACCTTGGTTGTAGGTTTTTCTCCTTCATCACTTTAAATATGTTCTGCCACTCCCTTTTGGCTTGCAGAGTTTCTGCTAAAAGATCAGCTGTTAACCTTATGGGGATTCCCTTATGTGTTATTTGTTGTTTTTCCCTTGCTGCTTTTAATATTTTTTCTTTGTATTTAATTTTTGATAGTTTGATTAATATGTGTCTTGGTGTGTTTCTTCTTAGATTTATCCTGTATGGGACGCTCTGTGCTTCCTGGACTTGATTAACTATTTCCTTTCCCAAATTAGGGACATTCTCAACTATAATCTCTTCAAATATTTTCTCAGTCCCTTTCTTTTTCTCTTCTTCTTCTGGGACCCCTATAATTCGAATGTTGATGCGTTTAGTGTTGTCCCAGAGGTCTCTGAGACTGTCCTCAATTCTTTTCATTCTTTTTTCTTTATTCTGCTCTGCAGTAATTATTTCCACTATTTTATCTTCCAGGTCACTTATCCGTTCTTCTGCCTCAGTTATTCTGCTATTGATCCCTTCTAGAGAATTTTTAATTTCATTTATTGTGTTGTTCATCACTGTTTGTTTGCTCTTTAGTTCTTCTAGGTCCTTGTTAAACGTTTCTTGTATTTTCTCTATTCTATTTCCAAGATTTTGGATCATCTTTACTATCATTATTCTGAATTCTTTTTCAGGTAGACTGCTTATTTCCTCTTCATTTGTTAGGTCTGGTGGGTTTCTGCCTTGCTCCTTCAACTGTTGTGTGTTTTTCTGTCTTCTCATTTTGCTTAACTTGCTGTGTTTGGGGTCTCCTTTTTGCAGGCTGCAGGTTCGTAGTTCCCGTTGTTTTTGGTGTCTGTCCCCAGTGGCTAAGGTTGGTTCAGTGGGTTGTGTAGTCTTCCTGGTGGAGGGGACTAGTGTCTGTGTTCTGGTGGATGAAGCTGGATCTTGTCTTTCTGGTGGGCAGGTCCACATCTGGTGGTGTGTTTTGGGGTGTCTGTGGCCTTATTATGATTTTAGGCAGCCTCTCTGCTAATGGATGGTGTTGTGTTCCTGTCTTGCTAGTTGTTTGGCATAGGATGTCCAGCAGTGTAGCTTGCTGGTCGTTGAGTGGAGCTGGGTCTTGTCGATGAGATGGAGATCTCTGGGAGATTTTCGCTGTTTGATATTACGTGGAGCTGGGAGGTCTCTTGTGGACCAGTGTCCTGAACTTGGCTCTTCCACCTCAGAGGCACAGCCCTGATGCCTGGCTGGAGCACCAAGAGCCTTTCATCCACATGGCTCAGAATAAAAGGGAGAAAAAATAGAAAGAAAGAAGATAAAATAAAATAAAATAAAGTAAAATAAAATAAAATAAAGTTATTAAAATAAAAAATAATTATTATGAAAAAATTTTTTAAAGTGAAAAAAAACAAAAAAATACAGAACACTGATGGACAGAAGCCTAGGACAAATGGTAAAAGCAAAGCTATACAGACAAAATCACACACAGAAGCATACACATACACCCTCACAAAAAGAGAAAAAGGGGGAAAAAATATATCTTTGGTCCCAAAGTCCACCTCCTCAATTTGGGATGATTTGTTTTCTATTCAGGTATTCCACAGATGCAGGGTACATCAAGTTGATTGTGGAGATTTAATCCGCTGCTCCTGAGGCTGCTGGGAGAGATTTCCCCTTCTCTTCTCTGTTCGCACAGCTCCCGGGGTTCAGCTTTGGATTTGGACCCGCCTCTGCGTGTAGGTCGCCTGAGGGCGTCTATTCCCCGCCCAGACAGGACGGGGTTAAAGGAGCAGCTGCTTCGGGGGCTCTGGCTCACTCAGGCAGGGGGGAGGGAGGGGTACGGAGGAGGCGGGGCGAGCCTGCGGTGGCAGAGGCCAGGCGTGATGTTGCAGCAGCCTGAGGCGCGCCGTGCGTTCTCCCGGGGAAGTTGTCCCTGGATCATGGGACCCTGGCAGTGGCGGGCTGCACAGGCTCCCGGGAGGGGCGGTGTGGAGAGTGACCTGTGCTCGCACACAGGCTTCTTGGTGGCAGCAGCAGCAGCCTTAGCATCTCACTCCCGTCTCTGGGGTCCGAGCTGATGGCCGCGGCTCACGCCGGTCTCTGGAGCTTGTTTAGGCGGCGATCTGAATCCCCTCTCCTGGCGCACCAGGAAACAGAGGTAAGAAAAAGTCTCTTGCCTCTTCGGCAGCTGCAGACTTTTTCCCGGACTCCCTCCCGGCTAGCTGGGGCGCACTAACCCCTTCAGGCTGTGTTCACGCCACCAACCCCAGTCCTCTCCCTGCGATCCGACCGAAGCCCGAGCCTCAGCTCCCAGCCCCGCCCGCCCCGGCGGGTGAGCAGACAAGCCTCTCGGGCTGGTGAGTGCTGCTCGGCGCCGAGCCTCTGTGCGGGAATCTCTCCGCTTTGCCCTCCGCACCCCTGTGGCTGCGCTCTCCTCCGCGGCTCCGAAGCTTCCCCCCTCTGCCACCCGCAGTCTCCGCCCACGAAGGGGCTTCCTAGTGCGTGGAAACCTTTCCTCCGTCACAGCTCCCGCCCACCGGTGCAGGTCCCGTCCCTATTCTTTTGTCTCTGTTTTCTCTTTTTTTCTTTTGCCCTACCCAGGTACGTGGGGAGTTTCTTGCCTTTTGGGAGGTCTGAGGTCTTCTGCCAGCGTTCAGTGGGTGTTCTATAGGAGCAGTTCCACCTGTAGATGTATTTCTGATGTATTTGTGGAGAGGAAGGCGATCTCCGCGTCTTACTCTTCCGCCATCTTGAAGCTCCTCCTTTTTTTTTTTTTCAAAAGGACATCGTTTCCTTTAATTGACACTGAGAACAACATTCATGCCTTTAAATTACCAGTTTTTCCCTGATAGCAAAATGAATCATCAAAGAAAATTAATTGCTGCACCATCAGTGTCTTATTTCATTTATTTTACTATTGGAAAGCTCATACTTTAAAAAAGTAAACAGCTTATACTAAAACATAATGATGAATTCTTTGTGTTAAAATATTCCTGCCTTTGCTATCAAGTGGTTTGTGATTACTGGAAGATAAATTTGCTTTTTTTTCCCAAGCGTCTGTCTCTCAGATTTAAAAAAATGATAGTATTGAGTGTCAAAGATATTGTATTTTGATTTTCTTCTATGTCAATTTTATTGATGAATAAACATGGAAACATTCATGATGAGGAAAGAATCCTAAACCACTGATACAGAGAAGGGAAAAAAGAATGGGTTCTGAGCACAGGAAAGTTGACATTCATCTCTTATGTAACCTGCATGGGAAAATTCATTTCTTTTCTTGCTTTGGGACACTGAAATTCTAAGCAAATCAAGTACCAAACCAAAAAAAGACATTTGGTACATCTGTTCAGCTGGTAGGCTTCAGCTTCCTGATCTGCAGGATAGGAATGTTCCAGGAGCCAGCTATCCAATGTGCAGTCTGCAAATCAGCACCATGGGCATTACCTGGAAGCTGGTTGGAAACAGGGACATTCAGGCCTCCACCCTCCAGAGACTTTCAGAATCAGAGCATATCTTGTAATAAGATCCCCAGGTGATTGTTTGGTACATTCCAGTTTGACAAGCATTGATCACGACAGTTTTTCCCCAAGACCTGAAGGAAACCGTACTGAAAACAAAACAAAAAAACAGATGGAAACTTTCCCTCTGCATTTTAAAATCTCCCACCTATTTCACAGAAATAATTATAGCCCCAGGTTGTCTCGTTGACCTGGGAAAGCACATGTGGCCACTTGTGAGTTCAGTTAAGAATTAAAAGACATGGTTTTATAATCAAAAATTGTATAGAAAACATAAAGAAAAAAAAAAAAGCGAGACTGAGTAAGGTTCTTTGAAAATTTGCCCATCTTTTTTCTGTGAAAGGAGAAGATGAAAATAGATTGACTTCTCCAGAAAGATAATAGGGAATATTTGCCTAAGAGCATGCTATTGAAAATAAGATACAGATGCAATGAAGGAGAGCATTGACAGGTAACAAGAAAACAAGCACAGTATAGGAAGGATGTTTATTGTAATGCCTGGATATATGTAACACTGTCATGAATCCCAAAGTCGATTTTCCTTTCTTCTGAGACAATGGTAACTTGCATAAAACAAAATAAAAAAAGAAGAGAACACTCATAGTCTAAAGCTGGACTGAGTGCAGAAGCAGCACTACTTGGCAACCGTGTTGCTTAATGATATCAGGACAATATCATTTGAAGGGAGAAATATGCTCTTTCCACTTGCTGACTCTCTGAAATGTCTGTAAGGGTATAAAACCTGAGTAATAATGGAGCAGATGCATCTGAATTTGTCCGAGAAAATGCCCCACCGCACATAGCTCAGAAAATTAGAGCTATATTTTCCTCAAATGTTTCAAATAAGAAAATCCAGTTGAATGCTGTGGTTTGCTTAGTAATTTTTCAGTGTAAGTTTGGGTTTTTTTCCCCCATTTTTTGGCTGTATACAGCCTATGGGTTTTTGAAAGAAATAACATTGCCAGAGGAATCCAAACAAAGTGAGAGGAAACCCATTCTCGGTAAAGCAAAGGAAAAAGGGTGCTTTTCATAAGCGCTGGTAATGTTCTCCATCAACAAATGTGTCTGTGGTAGATGGATACAAAATACTTTACCCTGGGACGGCATGGTAGGTTTTTGCTTCCCTTGCCTAAGCTGAGAAGTTTGGTATGTCCTTTTTCATGACATCAGCAATTTGAGCAAATCAAAAATTTTGGATAAAGTTTTAATAAAAGTAAACGAACTGGGGGAAAACCAGATCTGTCACATTCAGGACAGGCTTATCCCAAGTAGATACCTAAGCAGCTCAAAAATAGCAATGAAAATTAAACTACACAATGATATTTTGGGAATAGCGATTGTGAATGTCTAACAAGTTTCTAACATCCCCAGGGCAATGCTTCATTTTCTAATATGTTCAAGTTACTTTTTGGAAGTCTTTTTAAGAATGGCACAAGCTGTTTGCATATGCAGAGGATTCTAAGACACTATGTCTATTAGCAGGAGCTCCAGGATTCTGTGAGGAGGTCATTCTGAAGAGTGTTTAAAGGGCACACAGAAGGAGTGAAGGCCGCATGTCCTAGCCCCTTTGAAGAGTAAATTTGGAACAACTTTACGCAAATCACGGTACAGACCCTGGAGACCAATTATCGAAAATACATAAACGTAAAGCAACAATGGTTCCTTGTAAGCAGCAAATCTTCATTAAGTCTTTTGGCATTGATTACTTTCGCATGATTCATTTTGAACTCTTCTTAATAACGTGAATTTAATGCATAATTTCTTTGTAATGACATTTTTTAATTACCACATAATCACGGGTGAAAAAAAGTATCTTCTATTTGGTCCATTTTATGAGGCTAAGCAAATAAATCTATAAAAGAATTTATTCTGCTAGTGGCTTGGAAACCTTACTGTTGATATGACAACTATAGCATAATAAATCAAATTACCACTTTCTTTCATTGGCATGTAGAAGTAATACCTTTTCAGAAGAAAAGTGTTCTTTCATTTTGCTGTGCTACAGTGACATCTACAGAAAGAAAAATCGAAAGGAAAGAGATTTTTTTCTTTTTTTCTTAATACTCTAACGTAAAGTACATTAAAATTCCCAGCTTTAAGAAATAAGTTTAATGTTTCCAATACAAAATCTTTTTGATAAGTACCCTAAAAATCTCAGTGGGCCTAATTTATAGAAGCTTGTAACTTGTGCTTCCTGAAAAATCTAGCTAATAGCAATTTTCCAAGCAAAGTTAGTCATGTTAATTGCAAATAGAAGTAATTGTTTTTCCTTCATGAGGATCAGTGAATACTTGAATTTTTAGAAGATCAGCATTTGTAATCAAGTATAAATAATCACTTGTCTTCACAGCTTTTTTCAAAATGTCTCATTCTACATGTTGCAATCCATTACTACAGATTACTATAGGTTTTTGTTTTTTTTTATTTTAATTCCCTGTCCACTTTAAAATAATTTGAACAAGTAACCCTTTGGGCTTAGAGCTGGGGGGAGAGCAGGGACAATATAAGTCCTGATCTCCATATCAAATAAATTATAAATGAGACCTTCTTTTATTTCTCATTCAACCAAATATCTATCTTCTCTGACTATAAAGAGTGATGGAGAGGAAAAAGTTCTTAATTTCTATGTTCTAGCGTCCATAAGTTATTCCACCTACACCTCATTAAAAAGAACACGAATGAAAATAATTCTCCTTTTTTGTCAGGGTCACTACCACGCAGCGATGCTCAAGAGAAAAATGTCATTTTGAGCGGAACTTATTGAAACAGCCCCCTTTCCTACAGGACTTCAACATGTCCCACAATGACAGATCTCAGTGTAACTTCGAAGAGGTAGTAAAGTTATGTAAAGCAGTACAACAAAAGTTTTTGTATTAGTGGAAAGGAATCTTTCAAAGATCCTGTGTTATGAATACTTTCTCATTGACCGTACTTCCCTTACAAAACAGATCAAGGGGAAAGGGGATTATGACATTGTCATTTTCATCGTCATCATCATCATCATCACCACCACCATCACCATCATGTTGTTTTGTATGGGGGAGAGTGTAACTGCATGCTATGGTCATGTTTGATAGGGTAGTAAGGAGTCTAGCAAGTGTTGGGGGAATCATTTGAGAAAGAAAAGAATTTCAGTTCAAGAAAACAAATTAAATTATTTCAGGTGACACTTACAAAACACCTGCTATGTACCATGCTCTGTGTTCACTGGCAAAGGCACAAAGGAAAGTAGAAGTGAGATATCCAAAAACATGGAAATTATTCCTTGGAATGGTGATGTCCTAAAGGGCTCAGTAGAGATTTGTCTTAAAAATAGCTAGACGTAGATAACTAGATATAGATAGATACATAGATAGATATAGATAGATAGATAGATAGATGATAGATAGATTAAATAGATGATAGATAGATAATAGATTGATAGATAGTTGATAGACAGATAGAAGAAACATTTTCCCTCCACAGAAGGCATTACTTTTGGAATTTGGATTTTGTGTTTAGCTTTGCAGGAACAGATTTAATTCTTAGAAACAGGTATGATTCCTCCTGTTGTATTATTTTAAATACACAGAATTGGTGTTTATTAGAGAGGATATTGCTTCACCAAAAGCAACACCCTTGCTTTTTTCTGCTCCTGGCATCACACATTTCAGAAGTACATGATTCAATATGTCAGAGGCTCTTTCTTTTGAAGAAAATCCCTTAGTCCTGCCTTCATCTAAGAGACACTGTGCTCACTCCAGTAAACCCCGCTGGAGCATTCTGCACAATATAGAAGGAAGTCCCCTTTCACAGGGCTGCTCCACTCACATTTAGCACTGGTCATAGCAAAGATCCCAGGGCAATCCCAAAGAAAATGCTAAAGAAAATAGTCAGTGAAGCACAAATGATGGAATGCTGATAAATGTTGATGTTAGGGTTGGATTCATGAGGGGTTTGTGATATTACAGTATGCATCTCACTATTGAAATTTATTAAAGGAACATTAACTTCACAACAGTGACTAAGATCCTGATTCTATGACAACTGATCTACCTCACTGTTCACTATAAAATTTAAAACCTTTTTGCAGTGAATTTGTATAACTTCCCTTTCAAAGATCACTAGATAATAAATCCAATCTAAGATTCTACGCAAGGTTTATACCTGTGAGATAGGACCTGGTAAATCATGCAGAAATTAGGAGTTATCTATGTGATTCAGCTTCTCTTTTTTCAATGGCTATCACATATAACACAGAAAATGGCTTCTAGGACATGACTGGGATCCTTGGAGCCGGGCTTGGCACAAGTATGTGGCAGGTCAAGAGCTACAAAAATCCAACAGATATGACCCAAGGAAACAAGCAAAATCAAAATTTTAAATTTACAAACTTTCCAAAACCTACTTGGGCCTGCCTTTTCCCCACTGACTCTATTTACACCCCTTATTTCCCCACTTCTATTTCCTCTGGCACCCTGGTTCAACAGTTATTCTGATACTTGAACCCCCTATTTCATTTCTAGTACGTGACTGATCCTGCATCCTTGCTCATACTTAGATTTTGCTTCCTCAGGGGTTACCTGGGGCCCCCTTCTCTGAACTGCCTCCTCCTGCATTTCTCCAGTCAAAGGCCTGCTTTCTGGGCTCTACTCCAATCCTGGCTCAGGCCAAAGTGGCCGGGCTCTGACAGGCAGTCTTCTCTCTGCTGGGGACTGCATAAGTCAGCAATACGAACTGACATTGGGGAATCGGAATGTCCTCTCCCTTCTACCCCGTACATTGCAGTTTTATCTGGCAAAGTCAGCGAATCCCTCCGAGTGTCAGATCTTCAGTTGTGATCCAAAAAATCCCATTTTACTGATATTTCATAAATATTCAAAACATAAGAGCTTCAAAAGACATAAAAGCCAATGCGAGTTACCACCTGTACACATTGTATGGAAAGCCACTGCTGAACTAGAGAGTCCATGTTTGGTTTACAGAATGGTTATGGCCTCTGGCTTCACTTAGTTATTCTTCAGTTTGAGGATTAAAGTATGTAAGTACTATGTGACAGTGTGCAGTTATACAAAACACTAGCATATGAAGGTACTCAGATATTATTATCTTGATTTCTGAAACTCATCCATACAGCTACTCAGCAAATACATATTCAGCACCTTTTATCCACCAGCCCCTGTGGCGAGGCATCCTGGGATGACAAGGTGAGAGTGACAGACAGGGGCCCTGCCTTAATGGGGCTTTCTGTCTTGCATAGAGGAGTGGAAAATAGACTGTGATAAAATGATCGTCGGGTGTACATTTTAAAGTAAAAGTAATTACTATAAAGGAAAATTATAAGAAGCCATAAACCCAGAGTGAGAGGACCTGATTTTGTCTGAGGTCATTTGAAAAGGCTTTCTAGGGAAAGTGATATTTTTGCTGAGATTTGAAAGGTAAGTAGGATTTAATTAGGTAGGGAGAATGATTGTGAGTAGGAGAGAGATCTTCCTGGCAGGGGAGATTCGCATGTGGAAAGGCATCAAAGAAGCTATATGCCTTTGAGAAATATAAAGAAGACCAGGGTGGCCAAAACACTCAAGGGGAAGAGGCTGTCTCATAAGGGATACAAATTCCCGGTCACCATGGCTATGAAAACCTGTGAGAGAAGATGTACAGGTTGTATACAACTAGTGACTGTCTATATATAGTTACTAAATTTGTTTATAGCTTTCCTAATACTTAACCCCAGGTTAAATTATGTCACCTAATTTAATTTGTTTATGAGCAAAATAATTTTCTCTTATTCCTTTTGTTGATTTCCAAAATCACCTTGAACTGACTGAAAGATGTTCCCCTCTGTTTACCACTTGATAGTAATCTACAAGTTCTCTAGTTGTCAGTAGCTGGCACTATTCACTTATCTCCCACAGGTTCCTTGATTTATTGGCAAGACTTACAGTGTTTTAGTCATTGAAGTAAAACTGGTAATTATATAGACAAATAAAGTGATACTTACATTAGCTAATGATAATTCATTTCTTACTTTGTGTCAGTAGCTGAAATAAGTACTTTATCTGGTGAACTTACCACAGGCAGAACTGGAACCCACATTTTTCTGATGGTCAGCTCAGTGGTCTTACTACCACACCATGCTCCTCTCTCTACCATTAATCGTGAGATACACACTTAGAATTTAATATAGCAGGAACATGTGTGAGACCTAGGGATTTGTTTAGGACCCACTTGTGTGAATGTCAGGTATAAAACAGAGGACAGGCTTATTGATGAGGAAGACTTCTTGGGACAGGGCAGCTGGCTATTGTGTTCTATGATTAGGACCAGTGAAGAGAGAAGTTCTAGGGAAAGAAAGGAAATGCATCCTCTGAAAAATAAAATTGAACTTCATTATGGCTGTCAGGATCCCAGGAGTCTTCTCAAGAGATACACTCCTTTTTAAAAGGCATGAGAAAAATAATTATTCAGTAAGTTTAAGCATCCTTGCATGCTTCAGACTAGGTTGGCCACAAGGGTTTAGGAGCACACAAGCTGAGGTAAACGATTCTTCCAAATAACTTCTCTCTCTCCGAGATCAGGACTCTGGTTACCACTGGTGACATTTTTGCTTTGTAAAGTAAGGCAAGGGATAGGAAGGAAATCAGTGCCATCTGGTCTCTGTAACAAAGGGACCCCACATTTCTTTTGGCCTAACAATGGAGGGGTATATATATTTTGACAGCAAGCTACATCTTCCACTGAGGGAAGGTATTTATTATGTCTTGCACAGTTGGTGTCTGAATTGTCATGTGTGTTTTAGATATAATCAGCAATACAATTCCCACAAGACATAACACCAAACATGAAGCATTTTCTATTTCCACTATATGACACAGTCTGGAAAGAAGATGAAAATGGGCTGCAATCTTGTCACTACACCTACATAAAGCATTTGAAGGGAGAAAGGGTTTTTTTCTAAAGCAGTTCTCTAACGCTGCCTATAGATTTTAACTGATAAGCAAATAATTTAGCTTCCTCCTTTGTGCTACCTAATTAACCATACATCAACTGGAAAATATGATTATTCTTAAAGAGATTCTTCCCAAATCGTGTTTATTGAATCACCTGTATAATTACTGTCCTATGATCCCTTTCACATTTTATTCAAGCATACCATATTACATATGGTTATATCGATTCATTTATTCATTTTTCAACCAATATTTTTGAGTAACATTGAGTAGGTGGTAAAGACACAGATCTCATAGAGCCAGAATCTAGAGGAGGCTTAAAGATGTTACTTAAATAGTGCAAATGAATTTCAATTCACATCTATGACAAGTACTTTCAAGTGTTACAAGAGATTTTGAGAAAAGAGATTAACCTTATTTAGGAGGCCAGAAGAAGCCTTCACCTTGTGTTGTGCAAGAGCAGGGAATGAAGCGTTTCCAGTGGAGGAGAGAAGGCTGAGAAATTATGGAAGATGGATGGGGAAGTCAGAGTGATTGGAAAGAAAGAGGAAGTGGCCGGGACAGTCTTGTCACAGACGAGAACGGAGAAGGTAAGAGGAGACCAGACTGGGCTTCAAAAGCCGTGATAACGGGGTTCAGTTTACCCCATGGGAAACACGTGAATGACATATCAGATCTGCATTTTCAAAATTTAATTTGTCTCATGTAGAGTATAAGTTAGGTATAGAACAGGGTAGATCACGGAGAACTGTGGCTTGAACGAGATTGGTTCTTCACATGAAAAGAGAATGGAAATCAAAAAGAATTGTGCTTCGGTGATTTATGAATTTCTATAGCATGTTACTCTAAACTAGTATATTATGATCTCTTAGGAACTCTGGAAATATTCCTGAGCCGTCACCAGCTTCCCATTTCCATATCAGCTCGCTCTGGAACTCTGAGCCCAATGCAGCTGCCCTGAGAACAAAATTTTCTCCTACTTTTTTTCCTCACAGAATCTCTGGCTGGTATCATGTAATTCAAACTGTAGGTGGTATTACTATTTTTGTCCGATCTGGCATGTCACGATCATCACGCCTCTAGGCCTGGAACTCATGTGGTTTGAATTTCCATTACGTGCAACAATTTTCCTCTAATTCCATTTACTAGACATTCCAGTGTTCCCGGTGTAATTACGAGAAAGATAAGAGCAGCTAGATTTTAATGTCACTTGTTGATGACGGACTCTTCTACACTGGCATTGTGTTTGTTCTTATCCTCTGTGTGATCTCTAAGTGCAAAATTTTCTTAAAGTTCTATTGTTGAAAATAATAGATTTCCTTTTTTCTCTGAATTAGATTTGCTCATTTTTTTCCTGGTTAGGAAATACATTTACTAATGATTAATAGTACATAATTCATGTTAAGTGCCTTAATTGTCATTTTTTTCTATATATGTTAGCACCTGCTAAGTACCTCCACAAAGGCAGTTTCTAGCAGTAAGTTTACCCCTCCCCGCCAAAGCAAATGTTAAATAAACACTTGTCTCACTAAGGAGCTCAAGAACAATGAAAAAGTCACTTCATTTCTTAATTGCAATTGCCATTATGTTCAAATTATTGCCATATAGGATTTACAACTTCTCACTCTCAAATATATACATTTGTTTTAATTTAAATTTAATTTTTTTTAACATGGGACAAGACTGAGTCTTGCCAAAATATTTCAAAAGCATACTTTTTTCTACGATGTTTTGTAATTCATTTACTTAGGAAATCACAGCTCAGATGCAGCATCTGGTTTTCAGTGAGTTCTGGCATTTTCCCCATTTTTCCATCTGGATTGATGAGGTACAAGTCAATCAAGTGTGAAGCCAAATGTCTCACAGCAAGCTAGAGTCTGGTCCAGCAATAAAATCCAAGAATTCTCCTTGCAAGCAGTGGACCATGAGCCTTCTTTATATATGGATATTGTTTTACTAATTCTATATTTAAACATGGATTACTGCAGCCCTGCTTCTGTTAAAATTGCACTTTTGACTAAAGTTTGCAGTCATAATAGCCATCATTTTAGAGCATCTGTCACACCACACGTCCAAGTTAGCAATTTTAATATTCAGCAGCGTGGCTTCCTTTGGTAAGCATACATCCTGTTTGCAAGACTACACTATACAATCAACCACTAAAAAAATGACCAGCAAATAAAAATATATCCTTCATGAAGAAGAAAGTACAAGATTTTGTGGAAGAAGGTCTAAGTTTAGGACTCGGTTTTTTCACTACCTGACTCTATGATCTGAGCAGAATCTTTAACCCCTTGAGGCATGTTCAGTGTCTTTAAAATGGGTGAAAGTACTTATGTAACTCAAAGTAGTGTTATGAGAGAATAAAATTTAAATGGCAGTTTGCTAATAAACATAGAAATACTTTAAATATCATATGCAGATAATGGCAGTCATTACATTGGATTAAGCTTATGATGTTGCTGAAAATAGAGAAGGAAAAAGATCATTGGCTAGTGATTATATCAGCTTCCTACTTAAATGGTTACATATAGAGTAAGATGGGGCCCAGGATATGCTCATTAAAAATTCAATGTGTGTGTGTGGCTTTCCTGTTCTCTGTGACAGAGAAAGCATTGCACATCAAACATTCTATGGACTCTCCCACATTCCCTAGTTTCTTGCAGTCAGGTAGGTCTTTGTGATTAGCTCTGGAAAAGGGCTTTCAGTAGACAGGACCCATGTCACGCCCAGGTGGAAAGATTTAAAAGTCCTAGAACTCAATATTCCAGTAACCTCTTCCCTTACTGTATTAGTTATTTATTGCTATATAACAAATCACCCCAAGATGTAGTGGCATTAAACAACACACATTTCTTTATCTCCCAGTCTCTGTGGGTCAGGAATCCCCCCTGATGCTGGGTCTTCTGTTTCAGGGTTGTTCACAAGACTACAGTAAAGATATCAACTAGGACTGGGATCCCAATTGAAAGCTCAACTTGTGATGGATCCACTACTAATCTCACTTATGTGGTTGCTGGCAAGAAATCCGTTCCTTGAGGGTTGTTGAAATGAAGCCTCAGTCTCTTTCTGCGCATTGGCTGGAGGCCACCCATGTGGATCCACCCATGTGGATCTCTCAACAGGGCCTCTGGCTTCATCAAAGCCAGGAAGAGAGAGAGTCTACTGGTAATACAAAAGCCACAACTCTTTGTAACCCAATAATCAAAGTGTCATGCCTTCCACATTGTTATCGTCTACTGGTTAGAGGGAAGTTAATCAAGGCGGGGGAGATTTCACATGGCCATGAATATCAGAAAATGGGTATTCTAGTAGGCCATCTTAGAAGTTGCCTGCCACACCTACCAAAAAGTTTATCTATAAGACAAAATAACCACCCTCAGCTTGATTCCCCAATGACCCTGTGGAGCAGAGCTGGATGTGTACCACTGAGATTGCAGGGCATTTTGATATTGCGACTAATATAACATGTATTTAATTTGACCCCTATGGCAATAATCTATAACATAAACTAAGCAAGACATTTCCCAAATGCAGCTAAGAGAATAGACTCAGAGATTAGGTAATTTTTTTCAAGGTAATAAAGCAAGTTATATCAAAACCTATGCACATTGAGGACTTTTGACCTCAAAACTTGTGTTCTTTTCTTTTACACTTTGCTGTAAGGATGTGTCAGTTAGAACTCCTCTCACTCACCATACTGCCACTCCTTTCTTACCTAAAGAATGAAGTGCAAACTCATAGAATGGCGCAGGTAATTTTGTATTTCTATTTCTGACTCACCCAAGCACAGTTACTTGATGTATCCTCTATGCGATCCCAAAGTTTGCTCATACATCTATTTTAGCACTTAATACCCTGAAGTGGTATTTGTGGTATTGTTTATATCTGTATCTCTTCTAGATGGTAAGCCCCGTATGAGCAGAGGGCCTAACTTACTCTTTGTATTTCCATAGCAAAACGTATGATGAATTTGGAAAGCACTTTATATCTGATCAACAAAATTTGGGGAATACTACAACTTAGATATTTTACAAATTCCACGTCAAGTTCAAACAACAGAGTACACCATTTACTAAATTTAAAAATAGCAACACAGATTGGTAGGTCAATCCATGTAGAAAATAAAAGCTAGTTAAGAAACTAATAAAGCTCACAATGACTCTTGTCACTGAAAGATTCCAATTGCAATGGAATATTTCAAATATTTCATGGATTTCATACTGTAAAGAGTTCAGATTCCCTTTCTTCTCAGATTAATCTCCCAGTAAAATTCCATTGCTCTTGTAGAATTTATGAATCCTTACTCCCTGATGATGGTGATGGTGATGATGATACGGTGACACCATCGGCACCTATCCCATGCCAGACATTATTCTGTCTGTAAAATGTGCTATCTTATTGAACCCCTATTAAAAATAAGAGGTACCATCACTTCTCCACTTTATGTCTACAACTTAGAAAAAGGAAGAAAATTGCCCAGGATCAGACTGCTAGGAAGTGGCTGGGCAGAACCTGAGCCCATTGTGGTTAACACCAGAACCAATGTTCTTAATCCCATTCTGTACCGTCACCGCTGCCACATACAGACCCAAACACCACTGCAGCCTATGGGCACCCTTTCCTTCTGACCTGGTACCATAATGGAATCAGCAATTCGACCTAACATGACTATATCCTCCAAACTTAAACCACACCTATTCTAAAACAATGTGGTGGAGTAGCTGAAATTATGACTCTCCAGAATAATCCGAGACATAAATTTTTATACTCTCATCTTTCTCCTGCAGAGCCTCTGACCTAAGCAAGTCTTGTAAAAAGACAAAATGGTTCCCAGCTTTTCTTCCAGGCCTTATTTTAGCCTCTTAACTGTCTAGTGTCAAACCCTACTCTAAAAGAGAATGCAGTCCTAGTTCTCCAAATGGGCATCCCACAAATTACTGCTGTCAACCAAAAGAGCTCAAAAGACCCCAAGAAAATAATTCTCACAAAAATTTTAAAAGTCCTGGGTCTCTTTGGTAGCTTACTTTTGAATGGAAGTACTTTGGGCTAGGATAATAGCATGCACTAGATCTAAACACCATGAGTTTCTTCCTCCTTTTCCAAGGGATCCATTGTCTCTCTACCTTTTCTAAATCCACACATTGGAATGGCAGAATAAGACTGCCTGATTTTCTTGATAGTTCCAGACATTTAAAATTGTGTCTGCATTACTCAGATAGATTCATTTCTCCCCTTCATCTTGCTTTAAAAGCATAGCATTTGAATCTGAACCTTATTTCTCCCAAATGTTCTCAGGCTGGTATGGATCTTAAACAGTCAAATGTTTAAGGCATGTTAATATATACAAAAATGTTTCCTGTCTAAGCACATGTTTTTCCCCACGCATCCCTGTTGTGGCCAAGCGCAGAGAGAGGGATGAGTGAAACTGACGTTCAGAGGCACTTGACTCAGCTTATTATCCACTCGCAGCAAGAAGGTAAAATGGCTTTGTAGGGCTAATCTGGTGCGTTAGGCTGTTTTCAAGCAGAATCAGAGCTTTAAGAATGGGGTACGGCCACCAGCTGACAGATGAGAATCTATCCTACTCTTGAAACTTCCAGCCAAGGAGATTCCTTCGTGTCCTTCAATATCCTTTAAGGGAAAAGTGCACTATTTATGAAACTGACTGAAATGGGGGCTCATGATTTCCTCTTCAATAACTAGCAACAATGTAATATTGTGCATTCTTTCATAAATGATGATGTGAAAATGTAATAGTAAAATAAAAAGCAATAATGACAGACATCATTTAATGAGTGCTTATTATTTGCAGGCACCATGCAAAGAACTTTACATCTGTGATCTCATTCAGTCTCCATAATGTAAAAAGGAAATGTTACCAGAAGAAACCAGACTGAGAAGTTAGATAACTTGCCCAAGGTCAAAAACACAGCTCTTTATGGAATTATGATTCAATCTCTGGCTTTCTGATTTTAACTCCTAAGTTGCTCTGCTATACTTTCTTCTGAGTAAAATATACATTCAAATTTTATGACACTTCCAAAAATTTTAGAGCCAGACTAATTTTGTGAATCCAGAGGAGGTGCCGTGTTAGAACGAGAGCACAGAGATCATTCTAATTGCTCTCCCTGCTTTCACCATTGCAAATCTATAGCTACTGTCAACTCAGCAGCCAAAACGATCCTTTGAAACATAACTCTAATCATGTCACTCCTCTGGCTTGAATACCTCGAATGTTTTCTCCCTCATACTAAAAGGCAGAATAAAAGCTCTACCCAGTCTGCTCCACACCTTCTACCCGCTCTCTCCCAGATCTCATTTCTACCCCTCCCTCCTTCCCTCCACAGAGCTATACTCACCTCCCCCTGGTCCCCTGCACACACTCTCCCTCCTCAGGGCCCCTGCATTTGCTATTACTTCAGACTGAAATGCTCTTAGCTTGTGATCACATGGCTTGATCTTTCAGCTCCTTGAGGTTTTTGCTCAAATACAATTTTCTAAATGAGACCTTCTCCGACTACCTTTTTAAAATCACAATCCCCTTCTGACTTCTCTTGGCATTCACTGAACCCCTTCCACAGCACTTACAACCATCTGATGTATTATATTTCACTTACCATCTCTCTCTCCATGAGAACTGAGATCTCCGAGAGAAGGGCTTATTTTTGGTCTATTTTGTTTGCTGTCCAAATCTCGAGTGCCTAGAACGGTCCACGACACATATTAGGCACTAAATGAATTCTTGTTAAATAAATAGAAGAGAATAAATGAGTGAATGGTGTTCACAAGACCACAAGGCACATTATAATACCATTCTTGACTATATTCTATTAGCAAACTGGAAAAACATGTATTTGAACTGTAAATGGGAAATATGATCTACAAACCTATGTAAAAATAAAGACTAACCTTAAGGTAATTTTAAATTAAAAAGGACAGAAAGATCTCTCAAGAGCACATTTTAAAGTCGTTAAATGGCCAAATTGAGAGTTCACAGAAGAACAAAGCCATAAGATGAACCATGCAGATACTGCAAATAGAAAGTGCTGCAAACGGAGCAACTAATAAAGTTACCAACACAAAATGTCATGTTCGGAAAAATCGAGATTATAGTGTCATGACTTCATTGTTCCTGTCAACTGAGAAGTGTAGGAAATTAAGTAAAATTTAACCAGAGACACTAGTGAACAGACTGACAAGAAGACAAGGGAATAATAGCTCCACGGTAATGACTCACACACACGTCAATCTGTGCTTGCTTTTTACCAGTTTCACATTAAAACCTGACAGAGAAAGATAAGAGGGAAATCCAGCCACACAAGACCTCTATAAGCTTGTCATATGAACATCAGAGAGATCAGAGGTCAGAGAGAAGAGTGATCCTTAAATAATTTTTGAGTGATCATTAATTCTTCACACTGCCAGCCATGGAAAAGAAGGCAAACTAAAAAAGTGAGCTGGGGCTGGGAAAACATTTGTGAAGCAGCATTATATCCCCAAATACTCACTGACTTGCTTTTTAACCATCTTTCCTTGGTACCTAAACCAGCCAAACTTTGTGAACTCGGCTTTCTCACCAGATGGAGTGTTCGTAAGTTCCTCTCTACTACTATCTTCTCCAGGTATAATTGAAAAAGGCAAAAAAAAAAAAAAAAAAAAAAGGAAAAGAATTCCAAGAGCTCGCCACAGGGAACCATTCTTTTTATTTTGGCAGTGATGTGCAGCTCCTTGGCAGGCGGCACTATTAGTTAATGTCGTTAGCACTTTGGAACTGTCTATGACTTTTGTCATGTGTTTAAGCTGATTAGCCCCCTGGGTGACTTTGGCTTTCAAGGCAGCATTTCCTCTGACAGCTTGATGAGGGTACAGATGTCTGGACAACAGATAAAGTTCTTAACCCTTATTCCTGATTTGGTTTCTGCTCAACTATTTTGATAGCACCTGCAGACTTATAAACAGAAGGCAATGGTTTGTAATGTTTTAAGATGCTCACTTAAGGGCTAACCACTATTGGCTAAGGCAAATTTGCATCAACAGATGCACAGAAAAAAGTGACTCTCTAACTTCACCCTCTAACTTCCTTCACATGCTAAACTCTGTAGATTCGCCCTCTGCGATCTCAAATTGGCTCCAGCCTTTTCATTGCCATTACTGCTACCCTTCTCCACCCTGTTTCTTATGCCTGAAAACAGAATTAGCCTTCTACCTCATCCTTCATGATATGAGCTCATTTTCAGATTTATATTCTACTGTTTCCATCTAAACGATCAATGCTCCATCCAAAGTGGAATAATGTCTAATTCCTGATTATACCCACTGCATTCCAGGCTCTGTGCTTTTGTTCATGATTAATCCACTTAATATATTTTTATATAATTCTTTGTTCGAAATCAATGTTTTAGCCACAGCTAGCCATTGTGATATATATTTTCTTTCATAATTTTAAATTTAACATATCAAGTCCTAGTTCTGTTTTCAAGCACCTTTAATTATTCCTATATATGTTTTCCATCACATTAACCTTACACACTGCTAACAAAATTCATTTTCCTGAAGAACAAATCTTAATTGGCCATAAAATAAAATTCCAACCCACATTGATATAAGCTGTTATGACTATAATAAACCCCTTATTTTCATAATGATTGTGATACTTGTGTTTTCCTGACTGAACTATGACTGATACAAATCCAAAGTTTAAAAGCACAGATCCTTTGACTCAATTATTTTTTAATTTACCTATTACAAAAAATACCCATTCAGGTACACAAAGAAAATGGATAGCATTGTTCAATGTTTCACTGTAATCGCAAAAATTAGAAAACATTGAAATATCTATTAGTAATGAAGTAGTTAAATGTATTTTGAAACATTCTTATGGAATACTAGCAGCAGTTAAAAATATGTCTAGATCTAAATGGCAATCATCAATATGAAAAATGTATCAATATAAATTGCAAGTGAAAAATAAAAAGTTGCAAAAAACACATACCATGTAAATAATTCTTAATGAAAACAAATGCTTTGAAAACATTCTGAAAGAATTTGCCATAAATTTTTACTTCTTGAGAACGATGTATGTTTGAGCAATGGGAATAAAAGGACACTTTCTTTTGTAGTCAGTTTACCTTTATTTGAATTATTTGTTTGAACTATTTCAGAGAAAATTATTCAAGTGCTGTGCATTTATTTTAAACAGTATATAGGAAGGCAAATGTCTGGCCTCACAGTGGATGAAAAATGGAGACCTGTTGTTATTTTTTATGTTTGTTTTTTTGTTACTAAACAACCACATCAGAGCAAACAGCTTATTGGAATTACCTAGAATGCTAATTTAATTTGATAGGGCACTGGCAGAAACAGAAAGATCCTCTCAAGCAGCACTGGTCCTCCTGTCTAGGGTATAATCTTCAATTTTGGGTACCACATTTCATGAGGAAAATTAATAACCAGTGTGGCTCTGAAGTAGAATAATCAATGTGGTAGTTAATTTTACATATCAACTTGACTGGACTAATGGATGCCCAGATAGGTGGTAAAATATTATTTCTGGGTATATCTGTGAGGGTGTTTCCAAAGGAACTTAGCATTTGAATTGTTAGACTAAGTAGAAGAGATCCTATTCACCAATGCACCTGGGCTTCATCCAATCCACTTAGGCTCTGAATAGGAAACAAAAGGCAGAGGAAGGGCAAATTTGCTCTCTGCTTAAGCTAGAACATCCATCTTCTCCTGCTGTCAGATATTCCTGGTTCTTAGGCCATTGGACTCAGATTGGGACATACACCATTGACCTTCTTGGTTCTCAGGCCCTCAGATTTGGACTAGAGCTACGAAGCCACCTTTCCTGGGCCTCCAGCTTGCAGACAGCAGATGGTGGGACTTCTCTACCTCCATAACTGTGTGCCAATCCCTCACAATAAATATCTTTCTGTATATCTCTACATATGTATCTTACTGATCTGTTTCTCTAGAGAACCCTGACTAATACAATGAGGATATAGAACCCATGGGATATGAAAAACTTTAAGCTCTGAGAATATTTACACTGAACAACAGAAGGTTCTATCGTTTAAGATGTGTTTAGCTAGAAAGCATCAGACTACTTGCATAAACAAACGTCCAATATATCAATAACAGGATAGCCCCTGGTAGTCATTTTCAGGATGAGCTACTTCGCCAGATCTCTATGATTGTTTTAAATTTTCCACTCATAGTTGCAAAACGACCCCAAGAATCATATGCTTTCATGGAAATACTGAAGGCCAAGAAGAAGAGGGGGAGGGGTTATTTTTCCACATTCACTGGTTAAGTGTTGTCAAACAGAACCTCTGCCTGTGCACACGTCAGCCACACAGGAGAAAATGGCCACGTGATGATACCATGTGAACTGAAAGCCTGTAGAATTTATGCCAACTCTAAGATTCTAGATTGTCCAAGTACTTTCATAAATCCACTAATCAACATAGGAGAAGCAGCCATCCAGCACTGTTAGAGAAGTAGAGAACAGTCTTATTTTTATTTCTTTTTTTTTTCAGTTTTTTGAATTGAAGTATAGTTGATTTACAATGTTGTGTTAGTTTCAGGTGTACAGTAAAGTGATTCAGATATATATTACTATGCATATAGTATAGTATATATAAGTAAATTTTTTCAGATTCTTCTCCCACATAGGTTATTACAAAATATTGATTATAGTTCCCTGTGCTATACAGTAGGTCCTTGTTGGTTATCTATTTTATATATAGTAGTGTGTATTTGTTAATTCCAAACTCCTAACTTATCCCTCCACCACCTTTCCCCTTTGGTAACCATAAGGTTGTTTTCTATGTCTGTGGGTCTATTTCTGTTGACCTTATTTTTAAAGAACCAAAATCCAAAACTTGAAAACAGGTTATCTAGCCAGTAAAAAAAAAAAAAATAGCATATTTTTTTTTAAAAAAAACAAAATATTATACCTTATTTACTAAGCCACCTGAAATAGCAGTGGTGTCACATTCAGGGCAGAGAAAAAATAATCATTTTGCACAGTTATAAATGTCACTTAGAAATCAGAAAATTGCTAAAGTTTTCCCATGTAAATTTTTTATAAGCCAATCTAAATGTACTATTATTGTGTCTTGAGATATGAAGCAATCCTCATAGGAACATTTTTAATTATTATTTTAGAGTCTCATCTTTAAAATTCAGTACCATATTCCCAGATTCTGTTATTTCTCCACATGCTCAGCCAATTCTTTTCTGTCACCATTATCTACTAAGCCTCCTCACTATGTGAAACTCATCGTTATTTCCAATTCACATCCCTGAGAAGATGGATTTTGGAGCTAGCTAGTGATTATACCATAGTAATTTATAAAGGTCTTTTTAGAATTGGTCCATTTTACATGTGCTAATGACCAGCCCACTGAGTTTTACTTTATCCACTATTACTAAACCTGCAGAGATGTTTCCCAGGGTTTCAGCCTTAATAACAATGGAAAGGCAGATGGAGGGACCTACTTATAGAACCTCAGCATCTAGTTTATTTACTAAGCAGTAAGTAAAGACCATTATATTGACTCAGTTTCTTTCACTTTACCAAACGCCCAAGGCTATTGAATAATTTCTTCATTATTTGCTTATTAATTTTAAATCTAAGTCCTAGATTTATGTTGCACTATCATCACCTTTTAAATCTAAAATGCTGGGCTTCCCTGGTGGCGCAGTGGTTGGGAATCTGCCTGCCAATGCAGGGGACACGGGTTCGAGCCCTGGTCTGGGAAGATCCCACATGCCGCGGAGCAACTGGGCCCGTGAGCCACAACTACTGAGCCAGCACGTCTGGAGCTTGTGCTCCGCAACAAGAGAGGCCGCGACAGCGAGAGGCCCGCGCACCGCGATGAAGAGTGGCCCCCCACTTGCCGCAACTAGAGAAAGCCCACGCACAGAAACGAAGACCCAACAAAGCCAAAAATAAATAAATAAATAAATAAATAAATAAAATCTTTTAAATCTAAAATGCTGTGTTTATATCTTTTTATCTTCTCTATTGATATATGCCTTATCTATCAGCTATAAATTGTCATTTGATTTCTAATACATACTTTATGACGTTTGACCAGCTTTCTGCTAAAAATGAACACATTCGTCTCTCAGATATTAACATTAATCAACAGCTAGCCAATGACCATGGGCTTGATTTTTTTAAAGGATTAATACCCTTTAATTACATTAGTAGATTTTTTTCAGTTATATATATACATTTTTTCAGATTATATTCCATTATAGTTTGTTACAAGATATTGAATATAATTCCCTATGCTATATTGTAAATCTTTTCTGCTTATCTATTTTATGTATAGTAGTTTGCTTCTATTAATCCCATACTCCTAATTTATCACTCCCCACCTCCATTCCCCCTTTGATAAACATAAATCTGTTTTCTATGTCTGTGAGTCTGTTTCTGTTTTGCATATAGATTCATTTGTAATATTTTCTAGATTTCACATATAAGCAATATCATATGATAGTTGTCTTTCTCTGTCTGACTTACTTCACTTAGTATGATAACCTCTAGGTCTATGTTGTTGCAAAAAGCAACATATCATTCTTTTTATGGCTGAGTAATATTCCATTGTATATACAAACCAAATCTTCTTAAGCCAATCTACGGATTTAGTGTGATCCCTATCAAAATATCCATGACATTTTTCACAGAACTAGAACAAATTAATCCTAAAATTTATATAGAACAATAAAAGACCCAGAATTGCCAAAGCAATCCTGAGGAAAAAGAAGAAAACTGAAGCCGTAACCCTTCCAGACTTCAGACAATACTGCAAAGCTACAGTAGTCAAAACAGCGTGATACTGGCACAAAAACAGACATAGAGGTCACTGGAACAGAAATACCCGCACTTTTGGTCAATTAATCTATGACAAAAGAGGCAAGAATATACAATGGAGAAAAGGCAGTCCTTCAGCAAGTGGTGTTGGGAAAGCTGGTCAGCTAACTGTAAATCAATAAGAATTAGAACACTCCCTCACAACATATACAGAAATAAATTCAAAATGGTTTAAAACCTAAATATAAGACATGACACCATAAAACTGTAATTCAAAAAGACACACCATCAACATGACTAGGAAAAATTAATTCTCCAAATTGAAAATACATAACTTCATAAAAATATATGTATCACATTTTTAAAAAATCATCATGAAGCTATGATTTTGCATGCTGTGTGTTGTTCATTAAAAGTACATCCTACATTTTAGAGAGAGCATTCAATAAAGCTAAGATGCAGATACTGAAAATTCTGGAAATTAGCTTTTGTAGCCAGACACTTTCAATAGCTGAGCTGGGTGAGCTAACAAGAGTGTTACTCTCTACAATTTCAGAGATAGAGGACACAGAGCCATAAAATAGTTTGTTTTTTCATTGGAATATCCATATTTTGAAAACGATCAAAGCACGTGGAGGTTTATATAGCTCCAAGATTAAACCACCTATAAAAAGGATTAAGAGTGAAAATTAAGTATGTTAAACTAACTTTCTAGTTTTGTTGAAATGTAGTCACTTAATTAAGGGAGGTAATTCATAAATCTACATGCTTTTTTCTTAAAATCTGAAACCCAACTCTTAAAGAGTCAGCAAGACAAAGACTCTCATCTGAATGACTGAAACACATGACACACACACACATATATACACATACATGCACGCACACACTCATACACCTCTGTCAAGCAAGTGGAAATGCATTAATATGGTTCCTTAAATTTCCATCTTACAGTCATTATCAAGAACCCATCGGTCATTATTACTTATAATGTCACTTAAAAATGCATAAGATAATCTTGTTTAATTAATTTTTAAATAAAACCAATTATAAATAAAGTCATATTTGTTTGGGTAAAATCCCAAACTAGAATAATCCTCCAACTTCTCCTTTGAGGGTAATTACTCTCATTATCTATCACAAATAAAACTATGGTGATAAATAATGAGAGTAACAATATACTTTTTAATTCAGAACGTTTTTGCAGGGACTTCCCTGGTGGTGCAGTGGTTAAGAATCTGCCTGCCAGTTCAGGGGACACGGGTTCGAGCTGTGATCCGGGAAGATCCCACATGCTGCTGAGCGACTAAGCCCGTGCCCCACAACTACTGAGCCCGCACACCACAACTACTGAAGCCTGCATGCATAGAGCCCGTGCTCCACAACAAGAGAAACCACCGATGAGAAGCCCGCACACCACAATGAAGAGTAGCCCCCCGCTCGCTCACCGCAATTAGAGAACGCCCACGCAGAGCAACGAAGACCCAATGCAGCCAAAAATAAATAATTTCTTTTTAAAAAGAATGTTTTTGCTTTATGGACTCCCTATTTCTTTTTTTTTTTTTTTCTTTTTCATCCTGAAGTCCAAGAGTGTAATGTATAGTATGATGATTTACATGTACAAATAGCTGGAATGGTATGCTTAAGAAATCAAAAAAATCATCTAAATATGGTCAACATCATGAAAATTATAGAACCAAGTATGTCTCAGGAAGAGAAAACTCATCATTCAAAATGCATAGTGAATAAAGTGATTTTGACTTTCAAAACAGACACATTTCATTCAGCATATAAAATTTAAGTTGGTGATTGTTATCTAATGCAGTTAGGAGAATTTTAATTTGTATTTTAAAATGAATTGTACTTGCAAACAAGATTGTAAATTGAAGTCTTGAACATCATAACTGTCTTTTAAATTGTCAGAAATGCGCTTGAGAATTACCCAAATTAATGTGCAACAATTACGTTTATGATAGGTTTTGATCAATTGTACAGCATATTTTCCCAAAATTATCAGTCATAAAGAAAAGCCTTCAGCAAAGATGAAACCTAAAAATAGTTTACTGCATTCACATTTACTCAGAATCTTAAAAAGATGCTCATTTATGTTTTTTATTCCTCTATATTCAGATGATTTTCTTGACCTCATTTCCTATATTATCTCTAAAGCAGTATACCAGAACATTTATTGATGTTTGACTTAATTTTTTCAACACAAAACTTTCAATGTGGAACCAAGATAGGTAATTATCTAAAAAATATATTTGCATTTATTTGCCAAAATTCATTTTTCAGAAGTGCTTTGTTGTTGCAAACGATAGCCTGTTGGAATACTGTCTCCTTTTAATTAAAGAGCAGTCTGATTTCTGTGAGATTTTTATAATTAGCAGAAGCAAAATAAAACCATGTCTCAAACCTTTCTCAGCCAAACTGTAGCAAACACCTAAAACTCTAAAAGATTAAAAATTGTGCCCAAGGAAGAAGGAATCAGTTTTGTAGAGCCTAAAATTTATACAATTGGGGCTGGGGGTCGGCTCTAATAAATACAATATTACAGACACAGAATTAGGCCAAGGAAGGAGCTAGGAAGGAGCCCTACAGCTTCCTATTTATTAACTTCATGGCAAACTCACTCTGACTATTCACTAAAAGCATATCTATATACTTATTTTAAACTGGTAAAATCACCTAATCCATATTAAATCTTCTATCACATTTCAACAGATTGAAAATTAAGGATTAAAACCAATTCCAATGTGGAAAATGGGCCAAGTGTTGCCAGAGATAAATATCATGCTGAAAAATAAATCTTTATTATGGACAAAAAAATCCCTGAGCATTAAGGTAAAACCTGATCATTACAGAACTCTAACCATCACCTTCCCCTTTGGAATCCTTAGGTTCTGGTTTCTGAGAGACTGAATGGCAACTTATTTGTTGTTGTTTGTTTTGTTTTCTTTTAAATCTAGCCAAAGAAATTAAACTCCAATGGCCCCTCCAAGTGTCAAAAAAATGTATGATAATACAGTGAAATCTGAGGTTACACAAATGTTGAAGAGAAAGAAAAAAAGACTTGCTTTGGAGCTAAACTTACAGTTAAATTATGACTCTGCCTCTTACTGCCTCTGGAACCTGAGGATATAATTTAATCTTCCTTAGATTGAGTTTTCTCATCTGTAGAAGGCAGACCATAACCCTTACCTGAAAGCAGTGTTGCAAAAATTAGAGCTAATGTATGCAAAATGTTAACCTGTAGGAGATTAAGGAAATAGTAGTTTCTCACCCTGTAATTGTCAGTAATAGTATCCTCTAACCCTGTCTATAGGTAGTTTCATTTTGACCATATGTTTATGCACAACTGACCAAAGCAACTTAAGATATGACTCAGTCTTGCCATTAGTATTATAAAGCTATGGACAAATTGTGTATGGCTATGATTTTGTCCATGATTCAAATCAATCTGGCTAGACAGATTAACCCCAGAATCACATTCAAGTGAAAGCTGAAATTCTACTCAAACATTTTGCCATATTCTAGAACAAACCAGAGAGATTTGTGACTTCTGTTTAAGACGCAGAAAGCTGAAAAGTGCATTGCTTCTACTGTTATAACAAAAATAACCAAAAACCCAGGTAATCAACAAATCCACAACTTTCTTGAACCCATCAGAGAGCTGTGGTCTCAGAACAAACAACTGACCTGAAATCTAAGGAGAAAAGTTGCCTCCAAGAAGAAACAGTATAGGAACACTTGTTTACCCAGGGGACAATCTACCTGTTGCCAAAGAAGATGGTAAGAAGAATTCAGGTAAAATTGTTAACCCATTTCTAAAGGCCAACTGTAGGCAGGAATGAGAATACAGAATCCCTGGGGGCCAAAACACAAGGGAGAGTTCACATCAGTTCAAAGATTCTTCAAAGACTTCAAATGATTCTCACGAGGAAGACTGGGTAGCAATGACAAGGCCTGAGAAAACCTCCTTCACTGTGAGGGTGTTAAAGAAGATAAGAGCAGTGCTGTAGAAAAAGCACAAAGTCCTTCCCCAGACTCTTCTCATCTATCTCTCCTATGGAAAAAGACTTAGACATCTGGGTTTAGGGCAGCAAAGCCTGTTGCCTTTAGAGCTGAAGAACCACTGCAGCTGGGGAAAGGAAACAAAAAAATAATCCTCTAATCCTGGGGCTGTGTGTGTCCTTGGACAATACCATGAGATATCTCAGCAGGCTTTTTTGTTGTTGTTGTAGAAATTGACAAGATGATTTTTAAAAACAAGTAAACTAAATTAGCCAAAAAACTTAAAAAAACAAAACAAAGTTTGAGGTTTACAATAACTGATTTCTAACTGTATAACAGCGGTCAGAATAGTTTTGTGTTAGAATAAAGATAAACCTGTGGACCAATGGAATTGAATGGAGAGTTCAGAAATAGAAATAGATTTACACATATATGTTCAATTAATTATCAGTAAGCATGCAAGGAAATTCAATGGAGAAGGAATAGTTTTTTCAATAATGGTGCTGGAAAAATAGCCTATCCATAGGCAAAACAGTATAGAACCTTCATTTAAGCATCTTACCTTATATAAAAAATCAAATAAAAATTGATCATAGAAAAGACCCATTAAAGAACAGATTGATAAATTGAACTTCATCAAACTTTAAAACATCTGCTCTTCAAAAGACAAGGTTAAACAATAAAAAGACAGGCCATAAACTAGAGAAAATATTTGCAAACCACTGATAAAAACTGATACAGGGCTTATATCCAAAATAGATTAAGAACTCTTAAAAGTCAATAATAAGAAACAAAATGGGTAAAAAATTTGAATAGAAATTTCATCAAAGAAGATATAAGGATGTGAAATAAGCACTTTAAATGATGCTCAATATCATTAGTAAATAGAAAAAGGTAAATTAAAACCAAACTGTGATACCACTACACTCATATTATAATGGCTAAACTATAATAGATATAAAGTGCTGGTGAGGATGCAGAGCCACTAGAACTCTCATATCTTTCTGGTAGGAATGCAATAATGGTACATCACTTTTGAAAATATTTTGGTAGTTTCTTATAAAATTAAGCATACATTTACCATATGACCCAGCAATTTTACTCCTTGGTATTTACCCAAGTGAAATGAAAACATTTTTTCACAAAAAAACCTATACATAATGGTGGATGGGCAGAATAGTCAAGAAGGTACCAGTTACATCAAGCAGCCAGGTCCTGGAGGCCTCCATGGGCATGAGATCCCTCTTGCCCATCCAGAAGCATCCAGTGCCCTTGCCTGGGGAAAGCCCTTTCTCTGTCTCCGGAAGAAGCACCAACAAGAATTAGTAGGAGTCCCAGTGGCAATAAATAAACCAAGCAGGCCAAAACAACATGTCAAAGGCTCTATAAATTGTCTTTGGAAACACAGCCCTCAATAGGCCAGGACTTAACATGTTAAACACAGCAGGGTAACTAACTGCCTGTTAAAAGATTTAAATAGGACCCCAAGTCATTGTCAAAATACTGGTTGTGTTATTGTACTATAGTTTTGCAAAATGTTACCATTAGGGAAAACTCAAGATCTCGTCATTATTTCCTACAAATTCATGTGAATTTAATAATATCTCAAAACAATTAAAATACAAAAAGAAAATCTATACATAAATGTTTTTATAGCAACTTTATTTGTAATTGTCCTAAACTACATCCAACCCAAATGACCCTCCCCCGGAGAATGGATAAAATAATGGTGGTACATTTATACAATGGGAAACCAATAAGCAATAAGAAGGAAAGAACTACCAATACACACAATAGCATTTTAAAATCACAAATGCATTATGCTGAGTGAAATAAGCAAGACTCAAAAAGCTACATATTCTATAATTCCACCTATATAACGTCCTTTCAGAAGCAAAACTATGGGGGAATAAAATCCAAAGATGGGCATGGGAGTAGCGGTTGACTCTTAAGGGCATGATAGAATTTGGAGGGATAGAACTTTATTTTATTTCCTATCTTTTCCTTTTTTAATTTTATTTAATTTTATTTTTTTTTAACTTTCTGAACTGTTTGCTGTAAGGGTAGATTTTGTTGTATGTAAACTTTACCTTAAGTAAAGAAAATGGAACAAAGAAGCCACATTAGTTTCCCCTGAATATGCAATACTGATTGTGATCATAAAATGTGGCCCCATTATGAAGCCTATAAAAACATTAAAACTGCAATCATAGCATTCTTTAATATCACCCACAATCCTGCCATCCCAGGATGTCACATTCTTTCATTTTTCCATGTATCACCTATGTTTACTATAATTCTTTAACTGAATTCAACATATATTCTGCTTTTCCCACATAGAAATAAGCATTTTTCAATACAAATATAATCAATATTTATAATCATCATTTTCCATCTGTACATTATTCCATCTAGTTAAAGTATAATTGACTTAACCTTTCCTCAGTAGTGGACATTTGGGCTGCATTAAATTTTTTTTAGTATTATAAGCAAAAATCCATTGAACATCTTGATATACATAGCCAATTTTTCTTTAGATTTTTTTCGCCTTGGGGTAAATTTCAGTGCATGGAATTATATCAATGAGCCCTTAATTTTTCTTCATGAATGTTGCCCATTTTTCACAAAAGATTTTTACTTATTTTTCCATCCACAGTGGAAATTGAACAATTTTATAATCTCTCATATTCATTGGGGTATATAGATGTTTTATAGATATAGATGACACATTATATATTTTATATAGCATAGATTTATATATAGCATTTTAAACTTAATATGTGTGAAATGGGGTATTTTGCTTTAATTTTCATTTTTCTTGTGTATTACTGATCAAATTATGTCAAAAGTTTGATTCAAACTTTTATCCATTTGAGGTATAGTCTATCCATGTCCTTTGTCCATATACATTTTTAATATATAAGCATAACAATTTTGCCACGAATCAGTAGTCTTTCCCTAAATGTTCCCTTCTGGGTTTTGGTCAAATTACACTGGGAAACTCTACTAAGTAAAATTAAGCTAAGGGCCATGTGTTGTTCATAAGTTACTTGCATAGTGGCTGCCATATACCAGATGCTCAAAAAATATTTGTTGAAAGGAAGGAAGGAAGGAAGGGAGGAAAGAAGATAGGAAAGAAGGAAGGAAAGAAGGACTCAAGGAGAAAAGCAATTATAAACAAGTACCAATCATCTTAACAGGCAGGTCTGGGAGAACTCTTTCTGAGATAATCCCTAACATTGAAAGTTATGTGGTCCTTATTCTCTCATGAGTCCCCTTGGCTTGAATCCCGTAATATTTCTATTATGTAGCTACAATTATATTGCTGCTTTTCTCTGCTTCAGAGGAACAATTACAAAGAGAAGCACAGACTTAATATAAATTACTGACCTCAGTAAATTTTCATTCTAACAGTGAACTATATACAAAAGTGTTTCTCAGCCAACAATATCAATAAAATGAAGCAGATAATTTGGAACTGAAGAATCAAAAAGTAGTACCCACCTTCAAATATATTGCTGATACAGATGGAGGAGTAAAGTCACATTAAGCAGGTTGCCATAGTCACAAAACTTCCTCTAGCTTACCATATGTTGCTGATTTGAGCTTTCTTTTCATTAGAGGAATTAGGATGCCATATTTTCACCCTTTTAAATGTTGACCTATTCAACTTTAAAATGTATTTTTTCTGGTAAGGTGAGCATGAAGTGTCATCTCTAACTGGAATACGACATTTCTATTCAGCAAAAAGTAACAACTCCAGGTATTTGGCTTTCGGAGTTTTCATTGTTTATTTTGTAGAGAGGAAAAGGTGCTAAAAGTAGGGGAGGTTTGCTACTAGACCCAAAATGCTCAGTTTTGTTGCGTTTTGTGTTTTAACTTCCACTCTCTTGCCATTATATTGTATATGATACCAGTCTTATTCAGATGAGACATTTTTGTTTGCCAAGTGAGATGACAAATGTAACAAATACATTTCCGGCAGAAGGGTGGAAATAGTAAGAAAGCTGTCTTTGACAAGGAGTAGCAAAATCACAGATTGGTGGTCACACGTGAGAACTGTACTACACAGAAACATCTTCTCCCACCCCACCCCCAGAAGAATAGCTCCTGGGATATTGGTGGTCCATCTGGAGTGCTCAGAGCCAATTCTGCTAAATGCAGGAGGATGGTGTGTGCATCAGAGCAAAGCTGGAATAATCCTGGCAAGTTAGAAAATGGTAATTGGTGACTGACACTGAAGGTTTTCAGAAAGGCCAGAATCAAAGAACATCTCTCTTTTTACTATGAATGATGGAGCTTTGCGTTCGACTGTCACACTAAATCCCCTTGTGCTGTGGCTTAGTAAAATGAAAGCAAACATTATTTGGAACATTAGCTATAAGTCATGCAAAATTCTTCAGCTCCAATTTGCATTTGAATAATAAATTGAAATAAGCCCAACAAATACCAAGTCTGCAGCAGACTAATAGTGGAAAATATATTCTTAAGGATATTACCATCCAAGGTCGCAAGGGATACAAATGAATGTCGGAGTTCAGCATAAAACTGTCCAGTATTTCATTCATCAATATTTACGAAAATTTGCAACTGATTTATGATTTCCATTTCTTGCATTGAATCACAGAACAGGAACTTTTCAAAGAAATGAGTTAATATTGACAATATATTTCATTGTTATAAAAACCGGTAGAATGTCTCAAAATAGAAAACTAGCATGAGAGAATCCCAGGGATCTCCAGAATGACATACTTTCCAAACTTTACCTCAAAGACAGAGAAGACAATTTGGGATTATAGTAAAAAAATAATAGAGAAAAAACATGACTGAAGTTAAAGACAGTGTGGTTAAACTCTGTGGGATCAGTGGAACTACTATAAAAGCAATTATTTGGAGGAAAACCTTGTGGGAAGAGACCAAAGAATTTTTTGACACAAGAAAGTAGGGTGGTACTGGGGAAGGTTTAGTTTATTTATTTACTCACAGATTCATTTATCAAAATATTTCTTCAGTATCTAATGTTTCTGATCTGTCTGGTAAAATCTAGAAATAAACAGGTAAATATAAAATATGCATTTTAAAAAGATTTCGTAAATCAGTGGGGAAGACAACATGGAGAGAGAGAGTGAAACAATGTGAAAGTCCTTCAAGGTAATTATGTACAAGGAAATCATTACTAAGAGCAGCTCTAACCTCTTCTGGTCGACTGTGATGCCTAAACTAAATCTTTTTTTTAAATTTATTTATTTATTTATTTATTTATTTATTTATTTATTTATTTATTTATTTATTGAGTCTTCATTGCTGCATGCGGGCTTTCTCTAGGTGCAGCGAGCAGGGGCTACTCTTCGTTGTGGTGAGCAGTCTTATTGCTGTGGCTTCTCTTGTTGTGGAGCACAGGCTCTAGGTGCACGGGCTTCAGTATTTGTGGCACATGGGCTCAATAGTTGTGGCTTGTGGGCTGTAGAGTGCAGGCTCAGTAGTTGTGGCACACAGGCTTAGTTGCTCCACGGCCTGTGGGATCTTCCCAGGCCAGGGCTCTAACACGTGTCCCCTGCATTGGCAGGCAGATTCTTAACCACTGCGCCACCAGGGAAGCCCCCTAAACTAAATCATAAAGGATGAATAAATGTTATGTGATCAGCTCAAGAAAAAAAGATCCACAATGTAATTTCAAATGTTCATTATTATGATACTGACAGTCAGACACACATCTAATATTTATGATAAGAGATATTAAGAATACAAACTATTTCCTCGTCCTTATGTTGACTCTGAAGACCTGATGACTTTAACCTTTCATCTCCAACATGGTTTTCCTTTGCTCATTTACTGCCCGGCTCTTTGAGTTAGAATACCCGTGTAAACAAGTCTGATTCTCAGGAATTGCCTGGAGGTCCAGTTGGTGCTTTCACTGCCATGGCCCAGGTTAGAGTCACCAGGTTAAACAAGACAGTGGTGGAAAAGGTAATGTGTGTGTGCTTTTTGCTATCAGGTGTATAAGGTCAGGGCTGCTGATTTTTGGCAAAAGGCCCCAAAAGAAGTTGTTGAGGAACGCCTTGAAATTTTAAAGGACAAATTAAGAATTTGCTGGACAAAAGTGATTTTCATACTTTACTCCCTCAATCTTATGAAGGTGATTGTTCCATGTTTAGATTGAGAGATGTGTTGGAGAATGGGAGTAAAATTACAATTAGAAAATTACAATTGGGGCGATTATAAGATATTTAGAATGTCTGTTTCTTAGAATTCAGTTTGGTCTAGGATACAATCTGATATGCAAATGTCACATTGTAAGTCCAATTAAGTTGCCAGAATTTCTGGCAGGGCAAAGTCCCTGTCCCCTATATTCTCAGATCACATTATTCCAGAAGACCGGAAGTCATAGAAAGGCCTCAGGTTTTAGAGAAGAAAACAGATTCCTGGGATCTGAACACAAGGCAGCCACTTGCAAAAATTTCTCTCTCCATTTTGACATCTAGAGACCCTTCCTTATGCTCACCCCGGTTCAGCCTTCTATATTGAAAGATGTCAACAAGCCCAGGAGGAATGCGCCATATTCTTCAAAAGTTTCCAAAAGTAAAAACCATCCATTACTTCACCACAATTTGTTTCTTTTTTTTTTTTTTTACCACAATTTTGAAGTATACTAATAAGCAAATGTCAACCACACACACACCCATACCAAATCCCCCCAAATTCTACATCCCAGAATAATAACTATAAATAGGTACAAATCTTTCCAGAATATTGTCCATTTTATATAGATATATATGTAACGATATATGATATATAAATATTTGAAAGCACTTTTTTAAAAAGAAGACTTTATATTTTAGAGCAGTTTTAGGTTCACACAAAAATTGAGCATAAGGTATAGAGAGTTCCCAGGTACTCCAAAGTCCATGGTTTACATTAGAGTTCACGCTTGTACATGCTATGAGTTTAGACAAATGTATAATGACATGTGTCCATCATTATAACAGACAGATACATTTAAAAGATATTTTCTTATTTTACATAGTCAACTGTAATTTCCTTTTTCACTAAATATCTGTTTAGGTCCATATAGATCCACCTTACATTTTGATAACATTATAGAATTTCATCTGTACTTTAATTAGAAATACTTTGTTGATAAACATTTAGTTTTTTGGTCTACATTTTTTATCACAAAAAGGGTACAATAAATATTCTTGCTCGTATATATTACCATTTCATGTACAAAGTTCTGGAGATCATATGTATAACGTCTAGGTGGTACAGTAAAAGGATCATTGTCTTTGGAACCACAAATATTTTGCTTTCAATTACAGTTACATCATTTGCAATTTGAACAACTTTGACCAAGTGAAACTATAGTTTCATCATCAATAAATTGGTGGTAATGATAATCTCTTCACAGGATTCTGAAGCTAGAATGACATATATAAAGTTTATTTTTGAAACTGAAAATAATGCACATGGTTTTATTGCTAGAGGTTTTGTGCAGTTGTGAGAATACCAACTTGTCAGTTGTTATCACTTATCTGAAGCAAGGCTATTCATTGAAATTCACACCAAAAAGATTTGGGGTGGGGATGCAGAACAGGGAAAGGAGGATGCCAGTGAGCTGGTCAGCCTTTGAAGTGAACTTCAGAACATCCCGGTGCAAAGAGTCTACCGGAGGTTCCTAGATTAGTTACAGGAATCGGGAACTGTGCTTCTCTTCATGAAGGCATGGCTCAGTCTGAAAGCAGAGTAGGCAACAGGAAGCATTAGACAGCTCTCAGCATTGTCCTAGAAGCAGTGGCTGCCAAAATAAATATGGTGGCTCCAATGTGACAAATCCTGAAAGGCAGGAGCCTTAAAGAGGTCTGCTGATGGTTTTTTTCAACTAAGTTATTAAAATAGAAAACCCAATCCAGAGATCTAGAAGTGTCTCCCCTAGAAGTAAGGGGTTGGGGGAGCTCAAACAGATTTTGTCACATCCAGTCTCTGAAGAATAAAGAGAAAGAGGCTGCCTTTGCTGACAAGAAAACACACTAATTCAGGCTATGTGTGTGATTCCTGCAGAGGAGATAGAAAATTCGTAAATTAGGACCCTGTATGGGTTTGCCACTCTAGGGGAACCTTTCCCTCCCCATCACCACACTCCTCCATCTCAGCAATATTGGGAAGATATCTCGTGATCTTGTTATGAAGGTCTGCATTTACCTCTCCCCAAGAGAGAAGGTGTGGTCTTTTGATCGGTGACACTGGCACATGGAGCGCAGGGCAGTGCAAGCCCAGTCCACACTGCCTTCCCTTAAGATCCAGTCTGTCCACAGGCCACATGTATTGTTCACTCCTCCACACTGTGAGTAGCTTGTGCAGCAGTGGGAGAGAGACCTGCGTTCTCTGCCTTCTCTGCCTATGACTGTGTGAGTGAATCAATTCATGGAAAAGGAAACAGGACCACTTTTGATCTCAAGTCCAAGGTTGCTTCCCCAAAATACTTGGTAGAATAAAAGGGATGTTTTGGTCTTAGACTCTTGTGTGTAATTTCTCATCTGGTTCAGAATTTGGAAATGAGTGAGATGTGTATGAAACTGAACAAATACAAAGAGTGTGGCAATGATCAGCCAGGGAGCTGTCAATGACCACATTGTTTAGGCTGAAGCCGAAGAAAAGCAATGACATCGTTATCAGACTTGACTGGTTTCCATGTAGCCTCCAGCACTCATTTCCTTCAGGTGGACATTTTTTACTATTTTGACTGTTGGCTTGGGCTCCACAGAGCAACCAGGACTGATCTTAGGTGGGAAAGATTTAAGGGAACCTGAGTCTAATCTTTAAGACTAGAGGCAAGTTCACTGTGGAGCTAATGAAGCTCATTCCCTTGCACAGGAACTTCCCAAGGTTTCAGTGGCTTCTCTTTCTGAAACACTGGGAGGAACCAATGACCCTGGCCAAGCACCAGAAGTATGGGACGCTCCTGCCTTCCTGGAGATTATCCTTTAAGGTACTGTGCAATAGGAAGGGTCAACGAGCTTCTAGCATTATCTCTACTCAGTCCCCAGCAACAACCTGTCCCTGTAGACTTCTTTGAGAAAACCAGATTCTATCTTTGACCCCAAGGAATAGAATGTGAATTAGATGCTGTTTGTTCCATGGCAACCTCCTCCTTAAAGAATGACCCAAGATGAGGAGGTGATGGTGTTGAGAGAGTGACCAGCAACAAGGACCTGGCTGAGCTGGACCAGTTGTAGAATCAGAGGTAGTTCCAAGGAATAGTGAAGCCCTGAAGTTTCCTGAGGGTTTGCCCTGGTCAAGAACCCCCAGCAACCAACTACAGAAGTTACAAACGTGGGAATACCAATAATGAGATGTGAAAATGATAATAAACACATTATGATTAACCAAGCAATAATAAATTTACTTCTCTTCTCAATATTGAAAACAATATTTTAAAAAAGCATTGTCAGATGAAGAGGCAATCATATATATGCCAAATAGTGTAAAAATTATATTTTAGAGATGTATCAAGTAGTTAATAAATATGTCATTTTACTGATTTGTGGCAGTTGTGATTTTGTCAACCTTTTAAAATTTATAGTTTGCTTTGATTTATTTTTTCATGGCTTAATAATCATTTTATCTTTCACATTTCTGTGGGTTTACTGTGCCCGACTGAGTGATTCTTTTGTGCCAGGAAATGTGGGCTGGACTCTAGTCCTAGGAGGGCTTGCTTAGACTGGACCATTGAGATGGCTTATCCCATGGGCACCAACTAGCAGCTCACCCGGCTGGCTTATCAACCAGAGCTCCTTCACGAAGGCTCTCTGTGTGTTCCGAGTTCTCAGTGTGGTGTTCAGAGTCTAAGGAGCTTCCTGAAAGTGACATTCTAAGATTAAGAAAGCAGAAATGTCCAGTCTTCATAAGGGCTAGGCCTAGAACTAGCACAGCACCACTTCTGCCATAGTGGAAGGGGAAATCTAGTCAACCCCTCAATAGAAAGAGTGACAAATAATTGGTAGACATTTTTAATCCACCATACAAGAATATGGAGTACCAGATTCCCAAAATTTACCATTAAAGTCCCAGATGGTAGTTGTTATGTGAGGTCAGTGGCTCTTAGGTGAATGGTTTTCCTCTTTTGTACATTTGCCTTTGAATTCTGCCTGAAATTGGGTAATCTTGGGATGGATTAAATCAGAGTGTATTTCCCTATGCTAAAGGACAATCTGACAACTCCTTTTCCTCCTCCCATCTATTTTTCCTGTCTAACAGAGCATTACTTTCCTAATGAGAAAAGAAATCTGTTAAGAATAAAGTTCATCAGGGGCTTCCCTGGTGGCGCAGTGGTTGAGAATCTGCCTGCCGATGCAGGGGACACGGGGTCGAGCCCTGGTCTGGGAAGATCCCACATGCCGCGGAGCAACTAAGCCCGTGGGCCACAACTACTGAGCCTGCGCGTCTGGAGCCTGTGCTCCGCAACAAGAGAGGCCCGCGCACCGCGATGAAGAGTGGCCCCCACTTGCCGCAACTAGAGAAAGCCCTCGCACAGAAACGAAGACCCAACACAGCCAAAAATAATAAAAGAAATAAAGAAATAAAGAAAAAAAATTAAAAAAAATTAAAAAAAAAAAGAATAAAGTTCATCAATATCATTGAATGCAAATTCATTATTAACTCTTAGGTTAATCATTCAAATTGACATGGAGCCTGGTAATAAGAGATTGGTGTTAGTCAATCTGCTTTTGAGTAACTATGAACTGAGAGCTTTCCTTCCTATCTAGAATAAAATAATATGAAGAATCCTCAAAAGAATCATGAATATTCTAAATAACCTGGAGACAAAATACATGCCAAACTAATCCTTTTCCAAATAATATTTTACATAGAAATTCAAGTCACATGGTACTGTTGAAAGTATACATTTAATCAGCATCAGCCTTAATCAGACTGAAACTTAATAAAACAAATTTTCTTCCTGGTATACGTAGTAATTCTTATATTGAGAGTCATACCATCTGCTGTGACAATAATATTTTGGGGATTTCTTAGAGAATAAAATCACCACGTATGCTGTTAAAATTGAAGCCACATTGGTACCCTTTAAATGCATCAGTTCCGATGTTTATAATGGCCTACAGAAAGCCTCAAGCTATCTCTACATTTCGAAGAATCTAAAGCAGTGTTTTCCAATATAAACTAATGAAGAGCTGTCACAGGAGTTTACACCATCTGCTATCCCATAAACCCAAGTCTTCACTTAATATTGAAGTTCAGGTATTTCACTCTCTCTAGATTAGCTCATTTTGGGATTGCACAGTATATGCAATCAGTAAAAGATGGTACATGCACACTGCAACTCTTGTGGTTTGTCTGAAAGCAGTAAAGCCATTCTTCAATCATTTCTCATCCCATTGTTGTTAAAGTTACTATGGTTGCTATACATTCTTCCCCACGACATCAATTACTGTATTCTTCAGCTCTGATGGGTTCTTTCTTACAGTTTCTAACTCAGAGTACTCATGGAGTTCATCCATTCTTCTCCCAAGTTTGCTGAGCCTCCTTATGACCATTGCTTTGAACTCTTTATTAGGTAAATTACTTACCTCCATTTCATTTGGATTTTTTTCTGGCGTTTTATTTAGATTTTTTTGTTTGGAACATATTCCTTTGTCTCCTCATTTTGTTAGACTTTCTGTTTAGTTTCTGTGAATTAGGTGAAACAGCTACCTCTCCCAGTCTTAAAAAGAGTAGCCTTCTTTGGGAGCCTCCCCTGTGTAGACTGCATGCGTGTACTGGGTGGCTTTGGCCAGCCAGCTAGTACTAGAGTGGGCCTGGGCTGCAGGAGAGTCTTGGGGTGCTCCTTGCTGTGGTCACCTTGTCAGGATGACTGGAACTAGAGTGGGTGTGGCCAGAGGGAGTCCAAGGTGTGCTACACCTAGGCCAGTTTGGCAGGATGGCTGGAGCCGAGGTGGGCACAGGATGGGATCAGTCCTAGGGGTACTCAAACAACGGCACTTGCCTGGTGCCTCCAACCTTGGAGAGAGTCCCAGCAGTTCCCCGTGCATTTTGACAGATATTTTCAGCTTAGTAATTGGATTTCCTCTCCATATAGTCTAGGTGCCCTTTCAACTGCTATTTTTTCACTATATCCCAGAGTAGGCAAGTCTGCACTTGGGCCCTTCAGTTATACTCCTCTTACTGCAGGACACTGTGGCAGGGGTGGGTTTCCTGTGGATACCATGTCTACATCTTTCCTATTCATTTCTGTGTGGTTCCTCTATGTTCAGAAGCTGTTCAATCAGCCCTCAGTTCTCCTTCAGGAAAAACTGCTCTGTATGTAAGTGTAGATCCAGTGTGTCCATGGGAGGAAGTGGTTACAAGGTCTTCCTTTGTTGCCATCTTGGACTCCTCCAAAAATCTCTTTTTTTATGCCATTATTTTCTTTGACAGCCTCATGTTATACAAGGGAGTCAAGTAATATCACTAGAGTTTTTGTTTTTTTATGTGAGCTGCTATTTTCAAGTTTATCTCAGCCAAGTCTATGAAATGGTTAATTCTTTTAGTATATGTGTAGGGAAATATTTTTAATCATGATTAATTTCATTTCTTGATCTTGAACCATCATTCTAGCTAGTTGTCTGTTTTCCATCTTTTTTTAAATTTATTTTCCACTATATTTTTATTTAAAAACTTTTTTCTTTCAGTTTTTAATGAGATATAATTAACATATAACACTGTATACATCTAATGACAGCACAATGACTTGACTTACACATATCGTAAAATGATTACCACAATAACTTTAGTTAACATCCATCATATAGATACAAGAAAAAGAAAAAAAAAATTTTTTTTCCTTGTGATGAGAATTTTTAGGATCTACTCTCTTAGCAACTTTCGAATATACCATACAGCAATGTTAACAATAGTCATCATGTTGTATGTTACACCCATGGTACATATTTATTTCATAACTGGAAGTTTCCACCTTTTGACCACCTTCATCCAATTCCCCCATCCCACATCCCCACCTCTGGTAACCACAAATCTGATCTCTTTTAAAAAAAAAAATTCTTGAGTCTTATAAGTATGTTATGGTTTTCTACACATCATTGTTTCTAATAGAACTGCTTTTACCACAATTAAAATAAAGACATTTTTAACAGAAGAAATCTTGCCTGAGCTATGACGGTCAAGGCTCATTTATCTAAAGCAGTCTACAAAGGCAAGGTACATTGTTGGATGAAATAAGTAATAAAAATTTTCATCTTTCCATCTCTCAACATGTCATTCTTTGTTCAGTTACCCTAATCAGTCCTACTGAATTACTAATCAAATGGTATCTCAATATTTGTCTCAATCATCTTTACCCAGACTGAGCTGGCTTTACAAGATATATATAAATATGCACCCTTGCTCATACACACACAAACACACATATAAACTAGATGTTTCTCTGCCTTTACCTCTTTGTCATTGTCATTTTTACAAGAGTTAATCTTTTCTCATTCTCCAGGACTGCTGGAGCTGGACCAAGGTAAATGTGTGTGTTCATGATAAAAGTCTTGCAACTCAGTCTGTAAGTACCGCATAGTTACCATTGTACTTACAGGCTCTTTTAGAAAAATCTCATTAATCAACACTGAAGGAATTATTCCCAGGATTCATTGCTTGATAAAAACAGGGCCATTTGAAGGATCTCTTATAGAAGATTGACATTGATTTTTCTATCATATTATTTGAGAATTAGCCAAGACCCAAGAGGGAAGGAAAACATAATAACCCTCTCCAGGCATCTTAGTTATTTGAAGAGGAATGTCCTGGTAGTCTATATCTAGCATTACAGAAACAATTTCTCAGAATCATCCCTATACTTTCCCCTTTCGGTTTGCTGTATTTTTTTACATGTGTCAATGTATGTGGGTAGAGTTTGTATAAGGACTTTATTAACCCTAAAACGGCCTCTGTTTCCTTTTCTATTTTATTGTCACAGACACATGGGTATCTAATATAATAAAGTAAAAATTTAATTATAATACTCTTGAAACATATTTAGTGTGGTGAAGACAAGAAAATCAACAGTACTATATTTGAAGGTGGCATAGCTCTTTTAAAGGTCAATTAAAAAGTTGTTAGCATAGATCCTGTGACTATTTCAAAAGAAGAAAGTTTAAAAAAATGAAAGCCATAAAATAGTGAGGCTGTGTTTTTGGAGTTGAAAGATTAAATGGAAAGGGTCTTATGTAAATGGTCCAGTTTATAATTATGTCAGGCTTCCAGCCACATGATAAAGATAAAAATACTTATCAGGTCTGAATGGAAACACAAAGTTTTAAAAACCACTGGGCAAAAGCATAACTGGTTTTTGACTTAGACATTTTGAGCAACTCATTAAAATTTCAGCTGCTGGACTTGTTAATGACATAATGTACCTTCAAAAGTGCCCTAAACCTGTCAGGCAGCCAAGGGTTATCTTTGTTACACAGGATTCAGAAGTTTGGACAAGTCTTTGATTTGGTTTTAAAAAAATGAAAGTAAAGCCCATTTAGTAGGAGTGCATGCAGATTTAATCCTTCTGGAAAGCAATTCAATGGTATTTATTTTAAAACATAAACCTTTTAACATGTTCATTCACTTTGTTTTTATTTGGAGTTTTCTAAAAGCAGAAAGAGAAAGAAAAAGCAAATAAATTGGCATGTGATTTCAGGGGAAGCAGGACAGGGAAGCAGGGGAAGCCAATGAAGGGTGAGTTGATGAGCAGGTTACCTCTGTGGATAACTTGGTCCCAAACCGACTGGGGACCATCTGAGAGACTATAAAACACACCTCATACTCTCATCCTTTGTTGATTGAAGGTCACTTCAAGGACATGAACTTTCTGGTTCATCTTGCCTTATGTTGCCTAAGTAAGCTAACTACAGCATTCAGAGAATACTTTGAAGCAGAAGAACTCAGGAAACCATCAGGCTGTATAGGAATTGTATGCAGGTGACCTCCTGGGTAGGCAAAGAGGACAAGAGTGGGGCACTGATGCCCTCTGCTATGCCCTTTGACCCAGGGAATCACATGTAGAGACACATTCTTTCATCATGCCTCTCACAGTGAGTAGAGGAATGCTAGCAGTAAAATTTCTAAAAGGTTTTGTTATATGCATATGATTATGATTATGGATGAAACCAGTGGATTTTTTGATGTGTTAGAGTTTATCAAAAAGTCATCTTTTCCTATAATCAATTCAAATTTCCATTGAAACTATGGTCTATTATATATGTTTTACAAATATATAGCTATAATCACAACACATCCTGCTATCATGAGATGGGTAATATGACCAAATGAATATTCTTAGGAAGCTGAAGAGATCCTCCACAGGGTTGCAAGATTTGGCAAATAAAAATATGGGACACCCAGTGTATTTGTTTTCTCAGCAGCAATAACAAAGTGCCACAACCTGGGCACCTTCAAACAACCAAAATGTATTGTCTAACAGTTAGGAGACTAGAAGTTTATAAACACAGCATCAGCAGGGCCAGGCTACCTCTGCAGGCTCTAGGGAAGGATCCTTTCTTGATTCTTCCAGCTTCTAGTGGTTGCCAGTACTCCTTGGTGTTCCTTGGCTTGTAGATATATCACTCCAATCTCTGCTTCCTTCTTCACTTGGCCTTTTTCCCTCTGTGTCTGTGTTTCTCCTTATAAGGATATCAGTGATTGGATTTAAGGTCCACCCTCCTCCAATAGGACCTCATCTTGACTTGATTACACCTGCAATGACCCTATTCCCAAACAAGATCATATTCATGGGTTCCAGGTGGCACAAATTTTGGGGGCACACAATTCAACTCAGTACACCCAGTTAAAGTTGAATTTCATATAAACAATGAATATTGCCCCAAAATATTGCAGGAAGCATACTCACACTAAAAATTACTTGTCTACTTGAAATTAAAATTTAATTGGATGTTCTATATTTTATCTGGAAAAAATACTCCTGGAGGGTATTCAGGCTCTTCAGCATCACCTGATTTCTACCAGTCTTTTGAAGAGACTCAGCTGCACTTGAATTTTAATCCACTTTATCTACATATTTGCATAAGTAACCTTCTTCTTCTTTTGTCACATTTTCTCTTGAAGTCTAAATTCTTGATGAATGCTTCCTAATAAATATCTATTGAGTTATTCACAATATATAAGAATACATGTGAAAAATGAGTATGGGCCCTCAGTCAGATGATAGAAGAAGAGGATTAATATGTGCTTCTTGTCCCCAGAGAACCTACAAGTTAGTTCTAGTGATGAGAAAGACACCTCCCCCATAAGTGCTGCAAGACAGAGCATGTACTGCCTAAGATATGTAAGCAAAGTGGAAGGATCTTGAACTCATTGCTATCCCACCCATTCTGGAAGGTTCAGGTCAGATTTCATGCAAAGGTAGCTTTGGAACTGGGCCTTAGAAGATGGAAAATCTAGAGAGAGTGTCCTAGGTAGAGAGAATAACTTGACCAAAGGAAGGAGTCATTAGCCTGTTTAAGGATGAGTCATCTAATTCAGTGGTCCCTAACTTCATTGTCTGTCAGAATCCCCTGTGTTCTGCACGTATGTAGTTCATCCCAAAGGGCGCTGATTCAGTAGGCCCAGGATGGTTCAATTTTTTAAAAGCTCCCTAGGAATCACAATGTACAATATAGACCCTAATGTGCAATAGCTCAAACACAACCTAAGTATATATTTGGTTCACATAACAGTCCAAGGTCCATGTGGTAGACAAGGCTTGGGTTTGGTAAAAGTAGATTGAAAGGGGAAAACTATTTTGCATTTCCAAAGCAGAAGTTATTTTTAGATCTACTCAGTAGTTTGAGTAGAGAATTTTATAGCCAAGAAGATTTTTCATTAATACAAGTCCCTTCTTTCCTTCCTTTCACATATACTAAAACATTCTTCTCATAATTGAGAAAGACAAGTAAGATGTGTTCCCTGCCTTCAGAGAACCTACAAGTTGGTTCTACTGATGAGAAAGACACCTCCCACGTAACAATAGGGCATGTACCGTCAAAGATGTATAAGCAAAGTGGAAGGAACTTGAACTCATTGCTATCCCACCCATTCTGAAATGTTACTCATTCCTCATTAAACAAAGTCAAAGAATAATTCACATCCCAAACTAATTTGTAAATGCCCCATTACTAATGATTTCCAATTAGTAACATAAAATGAAGACTGGATGTTCTTAGTTCTAAACATGAACAAAACTATACTAACTGGTGATTTATATTACGTTATTGTATAAACGAGTCAGGAGATCCTAAGATAAAAATTGCACTAAAATAGAGGAAATGGCTAATTTTCCATGTAAACCACCAAAATAGTTGTCTGAAAATAACAGTTTAAATAACTAAAAATAACAGTGTGAGTCAAACTCCAGGAAATGTAGACTGTAGCTTGCTGTGTCTCTGCATTTCAAATAATGTGTATAATTAAAAAAAAAAACTTATCAAAACAGAAAAAATATGCAATTCTCCACATAGGAACGCGAACTTCTAGAGAGATGTTCCCTGACAGTATGAAAAATGCTTAAGTTGTTTAACGAGGAAATGTCTGGTTCTCCTTGTTTTAGGAAGGCCTCCCATTTTAAGCACCAAGCACAAATTATGTATTACCTCTTTGAAAAGGTCAACATAGTTCTCATCCACATACCAGTTAACAGTTATAAATGACATTTGTGATTTGTGAAGCACCTGGGCTTGCTTGGTGACATTTGGTCCCTAACAGTTGTGGTGGGTGAGGAGGAACAAGGGCTACTGTCAGCGCTACATCTATCATACAGTTAATCAGTGTGAGGCTTAAGGATGTCCTGGAGATAGCCAAGGTTGCATGGCTTCTTAGTGAGAGAAGCAGGGTTGAACCTGATTCACAACCCTGACAACAGTCTAGTGGTCTTCCTATCATGCAATGATGTTCCAAACTGTTTCAGGAAAAGCTTATCCTCATGAAATAATGTACCAGAGCAGAGAATGGGCAACTGTTCTCTTCGACTCAGATTTGTGAGACATATTATCAGGATGTGGGTTAAATAGCTGAGAAGCAGCTATTGGAGATATGCAAATTTTATTAGGATTTAATGTCTCTGTGGTTTTGTTTTAAAATAACTTAGTAAGCTGAACTAATCAACATGATCAAGTAATGGTCTATGAAATTCTATTTTAAAGCAAAGCTGTTAGATTAAAGAATCCAAAGATAAAATCTGAAACTAGTAAACTTCTGCTCGTAATCCCCTTTATCATTTTAATGAAATTCAAACCAAGTCACAATGAAAGCTCAGAAATGAAGGGTTTAAAAAAGAAAATGTGAAAATTGATTCTGCAGAGTTTCATTTCAAATAAAGTCTTAATAGCCATTAAAACCCTGAAAATGGAGGTTCATATGACAGGCCTTTAACTGTTCTAGCAATAACGAGGTGCCTCTGTAATCAAGCAACATTGTTTGTGGTGGAAAGTGGGATGCCTATTTTACCATTCTTAGTTGAAATAAACTGTCGGTGTTATTATACCCCAGAAAATCAACCCAATAACTTCCTATTCAGATCATCTTAAGGGACCCATGGTTTCATTAATTCTGAACTTTGAAATTTCCTTAGCAAACAGGAACAAAAGCTGAATATCCAACAATAGGGAACAGTTAATTAAAATATGACGTTTCCCTATAGTGGCAAATTAGCTCATCAAGAATTTTTATTGACATGGCAAAATGCTTATGATCTAATATTAATTGTGGAAAAGATGTGATATCAATTGAATTAGCTTGTGAGGGCTGCCTTGACAAAATACCACAGGCTGGGTGGCTTAAACAGAAATTAATTTTCTCACTGTTCTAGAGGGTAGAAGTCCAAGATCAAGATGTTGGCAGTTGGTTTCTCCTGGGACCTCTCTCCTGTGATTGCAGATGGCTACCTCCTCACCTGGCCTTTCTTCTGTGCATGCTGGCTCCTGGTGTCTCTTCCTCTGCTTATAAGGACACCAGTCATACTGAATTAGGGCCCCATCCTAACAGCTTCATTTTTACTTAATCACCTCTTTAAAAGCTATCTCTAAATAAGATCACATACTGAGATACTGGGGTTTGGGACTTCATCATATGAATTTTGAGGGGACATAATTTAGTCCATTACACCAATCATATGAAGAACGATTTTCCTCTGACTAAATGTATGTGTATGTTATGACAAAAACAAAAAGGAAATATGACAAAACATTAACAGAAATAAATGAGCAGGGTAAATAAGGTTAATTTTATTTTCATCCTTATATTCTTCTAAATTTTAAAACAATGCATGTTTATTTAAAGAGAAAGGAACCAAATTATTAGTTATTAAATATCAGGGCATCTCCTTAAGGAAGTATTACAGTGGTGAACCAAAGGACTTCTACACTAATCTATCTATGTCAGTGATTATCTTTTTTTCTTTTCTTTTTTTTTCCTTTTCCTTTTTTAAAACTATAAATTATTTCTTCAGCAAAAGTCTTAGACAGTCATCCAAGGTGAAATATTGGAAAAAGCAAAACTACTCTAGTTAATGCAAGGCCATTTTCTTTGTAACCTATAAAGAATTCTGTTGCCCACAGTAAATGTTTAAGTACTTTAAGAGCATAGACTAAATCTTATTCATCTTTGAAACTTTTAATCCCTAGCATAGTGCCTTCAACTGAACACATACTCAATAAATATGTCAAAAGACAAAACACTGAAGTATCTCATAGCTATTTCTTAAATAAGAAGACAACAGAAAATGTATTGGATTTAAGTGCAAACAATTCAGTTCAAGTCCTTGTTCTGCTGCATATCATATGGGTAACTTTCATCAATCCACATAAGTTATCTGAGTTTTGGTTTCCTCATGTGGTGGTAATGCAGAAGAAAAATCAGTTTTCTTAACAGCTGGTCTAGGTCCAGGGAGAGAATTGCCTTTATTCAGAAAAAGTCTGTGATAAGGCACTTGCAGTAGAAATGAGGTCCTGAGAACAGGAACCAAGACAAAAAAAAAAAGACGGCTTAGTTGTTTCTTTACATGAGAAAATGAGATATATTTGGTTCTTACTTTTGAAGGGACAGTGAGAAGAGGAAGAAAAATCAAGGAGGAAATAGAAGGAGAGAAAGATGACAGCAAGTTGACAAGAGTCTGGGGGCACAGTATAAGATATCACAAGCATGGGAAATTTCTGCAGCGAGTCAGGAGCATGGAATAATATACAATTTTAAGTTGTTAGCTGTGTAAGGTCCAATTTGACCACTCGTCAAAATTTTCAAATTTCAGTGGAAGTTCTATTACACTGAAGAGTAATATAGTTACAGTATATTGATAGTTGATGGTAAATAGTAGGGGACAAGGAGGGAGAAGGGGTGACTCAATGAGAAAGGGTGAGTCCTCCTCAAGAGTAGAGTGAAGGAGAGAAGGCAAGCCATGATGACTGCAAAAAAACTTTAAGAAGAGTGTTGGGCTTCCACAGCCCATGATCAATCTCATGAAGATCTTAAGTGGTTTTGAGATCTCAAGTGATATGTGGGTCATATGTTAAATGGGGTAATCATGTGTTACTGCTGACTTTGTAGAATTACTGTATTAATCAAATAAGATGATAATAGTTAACATTTATACACAACTTACTGTATGCCAAGCACTTTGAGGAGCACTCTAGATATTTTTACCCTTTAAGCACTCACAAGAATGGCAGAAAGTTCCTACTGCAAGCTTTGTCTGCATTTTATAGGACAGAAGTAACTTGCCCTAGTTCACAGAGCTAATAAGTAATTGGTGGAGCCAGGATTCAAAACCTGTAATAAATACACTATTATAGCCCAGAATAATAATTTATGTAAATTAAAGTCTATTGCAAGCAATACAAGGTACCACTCTCTGGCATTTAGACAGATTGGGGAGTTAGAGTTAGGAAAGGAAAGAGTGGGAAAAGTGTGTAGGATTTATCCCATCTCTCTTAAATTAATAACGCCCTCACAGATGTGAGGTCATAGAGCTTTTCCTAGTATGATCCCTCGGCATGGAACATTCTTCTGCTTATGTTGTGGAGATTGTGCCTGACATAAGAATTTAGGCGCAAGTAGGAACTGGGGCTGAAATCCAGTCCTCTAGCCATTATTCAAACCATGTGCCCATTGGGCTGTATCTTCCCAAAGAGGACACCTTTTGAAACTTCACACAAAGGTGCTTGTCATCCAGAGTAGGTCCCACTTCCTCGTCTTCTCAACCTAACAATCATCTACTCATCATAGACTCCCTCTCCACCCCTAATATGGCCTTCCCCTCAGACTCCTCACTGCATGCCCAAATCTGGCATTCTGCTTGAGTTCAACCACACTCTATACCATCCTCCCAGCCCTGCTTGTATGTAAGCCCCTTGAAGCCAAGAGCTTATTGGATCCTAATTCCAAAATGTCCAGCAAAATGCTAGGAAAATAGTAGGTCCTCAATAAAAAGGTTTTTTCAATGAAGGAATAAAAAAAAATGGATTTTTCTTGGGAGAGATATGTTAGGAAACCATAAGTCATACATCCTGGAAGAGATTTTGTATGAGAATCCAGAGATAAAATTTAGTTTTAGCTCTGATTCTAACTTGCTCTATGACTTTGGGCAAGTTGCTTAACCTTTTCTGGTCTTCAAGTTTCCCTTATAAAATCATTGGTTTGGGTTAAATTGATCTTTCAGGTCAATTTTAGCTTTAACTTTCTATTAACTCTCTTTCTCCTCTGTCAGAAATATGATTAATGACCAAACACACCTTATAACTTATTGAAAATAGGTCAACTTGAAAATTCAGGCAAAATGTCTGCCTTTAAGTCATTATTTTATATTTTCTTGGTTCAAGATCAAATATTTACAGCCCTTGAGAATTCACAACTTCTCTTCTGTTATTCTTGCCAAATGTGTTCTTAGCTAGCCCCATGATCAAATTTGTATATCCTTATAACTAGTAACTCTACCTAAACTATGTGGCATTAAAAGAGAATGATTTCTCTATGATAGCTAATTGTTCCAACGTTTCTTTTATGAAGTACTAAAAAAAATTTCAGCAGTAGACGAGAGTGAAATGGCTGGAGATTTTAACGCCTTAAGCACTTTAACCTTATCCAGCCGCTCAGGTTAATCTGCTTTGGCAGACATGCCAACAGGAGGGAACATAGCGGGTGGGAAACAAGATATTAACAGGCTCAAATGTATGGCAATTAGCAGTCCATTATCTTCACATCAGGGCTAGATTGGTTTCCCAACAAGCCTCTGAATTAACCAGCCATCACATTCCATGTACATCAATTGAAGATATTTACTATATTATTTTCAGACTTCTCATAAGTAAATTGATTCATATTTGTTTAATTCAATGTATTTTTGATCAACTGGCATACCAAAGGTCTTGCTGTTCTGCAGATATGTTAGATATCACTTTTGAATGCTATCAAACCACAGAAGAAAACGGTGTGAATCTCAAATTAATCTAATTTCATAGTTTATAAAAGTTAAAAATCATCATTAAATGTGGGAGTAGGTAGTTCTAACTCTGACCAAAAATATATATTTGAGAAATGTTATGGTATAGATTAAATATATAGTAGATTAAATATAGAAATATATAATTATATGAAATGTTCCTTTTGAAGTTTGTCACTTGTCATAACATTCCTGTAAATGTCAGCACCATCTCCCAATTTGACTTAAAACTTGAGAGCCACCTTCCATTACTTTCTCTTATCCATGACATCCATGTTATTGCCAGTCCAGCCTAATATTCCCTTCTTTCCACCACCAGAGTTATAACATCCTCCACAAAACTTCTATCCCCCTTCCTGCCCCACAGAGTGTTTTAAGAAGTCAAGTGGTTTAGAGTCTATATATCTAAACTAGCTCAGGAAAAAGACTCTAAACCACTCTTCGTCACTTAGTCTTGCCCCATGATAATAAATTCTCCACAGAGAAGCAAGAGTGAGCTTTTTGAACCCTAAATTCAAACATGTCACTTGACTCCTTAAAGCCGTCCAATGGCCTCCTACTGCAATCAAAATGAAAGGCAACTACCAGCCCACTTTTTCAGTCTCATTTTCAACCACTCTCCTCTACTCTCTGTTATTTTCTGGTGACACCAATCTTCTGTATGTCCCTAGTGTCAACTGAAAAGAAAAAAAGTACAATGTGAGAGTTGTACGTTAAATTTTATTTGGGGCAAAATGAGGACTATAGCCCAGGAGACAGCATTTCAGATAGCTCTGAGAAATTGCTCCAAAGAGCAAGGGCGGAAGGTCAGTATATATCTGATTTTGGTGAAGAAGGATTATATGCAATCAAGCACATATTTTTCGCAGAAGGCTACTTCTAGTCATGAGAAGCAGACGTCACCATGAAGGATTTTAGTGCTTTTCTAGATATGAGTAGGGGCAAAAATTGGGTTCATAAAATCTTCTCCTGAAAATATCTATCTGAAGACCTGTTCTGCCAGTTTTTCCCAGAGCACAGAGTGCCTCATTCCTGATCTCCACCCTGAGCACCTTTCAGGGGGTGCTGAAGGTCAGCAGCTGCAGCGGCTCATAATTTGACACTGTAGAGGTAGATGGCAGGTGCCAATTTGTAGGTGACACTAGAAAACTCCAAGCTCACTCTTATCCACGTACGTTGTTCTCTCTGACTAGAACTTACTTCCCTTCCTCGTTTCATTGTCTTATACAAATAGCTAGCTTTTTCCTTATCCTTCAAATCTCAACTCATATATCACCTCTTCATAAAGGACTTTCTTGACTACTTAATCTAAAGTATCCCCCCCAATCATTCTTTATGTTTCTTTAACCAAGGAAATATGAATGGAAGTGACATGTGTCGCTTCTGGTCAAAAGTTTACAGTGGGAATATCTGATTGCCTCATCCTCTTTCCCTGTGCCATAGTAACTGATAATGTCCCAGATGGGAGAGATGTCATCAGCTTACCCTTCAAACCACAGTGACGTAGAGTAAAGCCTCAGTGAACCAGCGATGGATACATGGCATGAGTTGTATTAATCCACTCATTTTAGGGGGATGTTTGCTACTGCTGCATAACTCAATCTGTCCTAACTAATGCAATCTCAGAACCCTGCTTATTTCCTTTCTCTCTCTAACCACAATCTATAATTAATTATTATCTTTATAGTTGGACTACCCTACTAGAATGTAAGTTTCATGAGAGCTGGAACCCATTATATGCCTACACAGGGTGGATTACATTGTAGTGCTAAATAAGCATTTGATGAATGCAGGAGAGAACCTAGGTCCTGGGACGTGCTGCTCACTGTAAAGGAAGCATACAGATCTCTCCCCTGATGAGCTGGGAGTGGCAGTCTTTGTTAATTGCCCTAAATCTGGCTAGAGAGAATCTTCAGGAAAGACAGAGCTGCACTTTGCCTAATTTCCCTTACCTCCTCTCAAAGCAGAGGCCAGCTAACCCTTTTGGTAGGCTGACTCCTACACTCATTCTGGGTCCTTCCCTGCCCTTTTGGGAAGCAGTTTGTTATTCAGATATCTCATCCTCAAGTCTACCTTTACCTCAGTCCAATCTACCCTTGGGTACCATACACCATACAAACTTTTTCACATGTAGACTCCTTTAAAACTCAGATGAAAGCCATGGACTCTTTACACAGTACAAAATCATGCAAGTTTACGATTTCATAGGATTCACAAACTCCCTGAAGCTTCTTCAGGGACTCCTTCCCCCATATTTCCAGAGACCTCAAGGTAAGAAATGGACTTCAATCTGATCAAGCCTCCATGTATCCCATTGTTTCTGAGCTCTGTTTTGACGATCTGTTCAACACCCTGCATCTTCTCTTGCTGGGGTTCTGCCTTGATCTTACTCTGTTTACTCTCCTGAATACCAGGTGGGTGGCAGGGGCTCGGCTAATTACTCCTCCCCTTTATTTCCAGTGTGTCTTCTGTAAGGCTGGACCATTCTCCTTGCCTATAGATGGATAATGGTACCTTCCCTGAGACCCAGTGCATGTCTCACCAAGGGAATATGTTTTTGGTCTAGGTCCTGGACCCTACCAATCTCTTCAGGTCCATCCCGAAAGCACTTTCAAACACTCTAAAAGTAGAAAAAAAAATCCTCTGATATTGAATATCTCTTAAATGAAAAGACTTTTAAAATCTCTCTTATTTGTTCAGTTCCTTACAACTATAAGTGAATAAAAATAGGCTGTAGAGTCACTTCACACATTAAGAGGTTATCTCTTAAACTCCTTTCAGCAGAACCAGAGACTACAGAGTTAAAATGCTTCTTAAATTGATAAAAGTACATCATCAGAACAAAGACTCAGCTTCTGAGTCAAGCTGAGTTTTTCCAAAACAAGGTGCTCTGCAGTCTGTCTTATGGATTTGTGCATTATGCTGCCCTAAGCATGTACACAGTACTATTCCACTCAATTAGAATAGCACCCATAAGAAGGGCTCTTTTCTCATTACAGCACACGTAGCATTAGAACAGTGTTATTTAAATATTTTAGATGAGAAATCTTTGGTGGAGAAAAATCTTACACAAAAAATGATAGGGAGGGGCTTCCCTGGTGGCGCAGTGGTTGAGAATCTGCCTGCCAATGCAGGGGACACGGGTTCGAGCCCTGGTCTGGGAAGATCCCACATGCCGCGGGGCAACTGGGCCCGTGAGCCGCAACTACTGAGCCTGCCCGTCTGGAGTCTGTGCTCTGCAATGAGAGGCCGCGATAGTGAGAGGCCCGCGCACCGCAATGAAGAGTGGCCCCTGCTTGCCGCAACTAGAGAAAGCCCTCGCACAGAAACGAAGACCCAACACAGCCAAAAAATTAATAAATAAACAAATGTGGGGTTTAAAAAAAACAAACAGAAAACTTAAGATAACCTTAGCGCATGAAAATTCAGAATCTTCCATCTTCAAGCTATAAATTGTCTGAATACAGAATGATAATTACTGAACTTATTAATGAGAAACCCCAAAAGGCAACTGTTGCCCTCTCTATGGGGGCTATTTCTGTCACACAAGTTTGCCCAAGACTGCATTTCAACCTCTACCCAACTATCTTGGTTGAGATGACAAAACCTAAATCATTCTCAAGACCCAAACTGAAGATCACTTCATCTGTGAAGATGTCCTTAACGCAAATCTCAGAGAGGTGAGGTCAAGCTGCATTCATTAGTGCAATTATTCATGTGTGTCTCCTCCTGATCAGACCATACATTCCTTGAGGCAGGATTCACACTTTATTCATTTAGCCCCAGAGCCTACTTCAGGGCTTAGCACATAATGGATAGTCAAAAATGTTTGCTAAGTGGATAATACTGACTACTAATATAAATGAGGTGTCTCACAGAATTGTTTTGTAGGCAGCCATACTACGAATCTGAAGATCCAAGTGGTACCTGAACCTACAGCCACTGACAAAAAGGCCACACACCAGCTTTATCCTTCCCACCAGCCACCTCCTATCCACTGACAAAACTACATACCCCACCTCTGGAAGAAAAATGACCACTATGATACTGAGTAAATATTTCCACACATCCAAATTTTGCTATTGATATTTTATTCAGCTAAATTGAACCTATTGAGTATTTACTAGGTTCAAGGCAGTGTAGGAGATTTTATTTATTTATTTTTCCAAGGAAGCACATTTTAAAGAATTAAACTACAACTGACATATAATAGAGCTATATTCGTATATTTTACTAAGAAAACCCTAAATCCAATCCCACCACCTGAAGTTAAGATCTGTTCCATAAATCAAGAATAAACTATCTTTTAAAAGTTTACTAAAGTGGAAAGAAGTACAAAGAAAGTATTGTATATGTTGGCAAGTGTAGACTCTGGAATCAGAAGGCCTATATTTGTAATCCAACACTCTCACTAGCCCAGTAGCCTTGGGGCATGTTATTTAATCATTCTGGGACTCCATTGTTTCATATGCAAAACGGGGATTAACAGTAATACTTACCATGCATGGTTGTTGTGAGACCATGAAAATGCTTACATCACGATGCTCAACGTGTTAGGAAGTTGCTATAGAAGGTTTCTCCTATCAACTTCCTTCTCTACAGATCTTTGCAAAGAAAAAAAAAATTTTATTCAATCAATAGTCACTAACGAATGATAATATTCACTAATTAATGCTCTTTGTGCCAGATACACGCTGATGGACATGGTTATGAATGAGACAGCTTTCAGGGAACTTATATTCTGAGGACACCGGTAAAAAGGTGAACCAATGTTCTTTGTGGTAATAGTGAGAAGAAATTTAATGTACAAGGAGATAGAGTGAAGAGGTATATGGCTCCTTTGTATACAGAGACCAGTGAAACTTCTCTGAGAGATATTTGAGGTGAGATCTGAACCTGAAGAGGGAGCTTTGCAAGGATCTAAGGGGAGAGTGTTACAGAAGGGAGAGTGAGTATAATGGTCCTAAAGCTAGAACCTTCTTAAGTTCAAAAAACAGCAATCAGATCGGTGTGGTCAGAGCAGGGGGAGCTCAAGGAAGAAGGGCGGGCAGTGAGGCCCTCAAGTGAGGCAGGGGTCTGATCATATGAAGCCTTGATGGACACTGGGAAACTCTGGCTTTAGTTCTAACTGTAATGCGAGGAAGAATTTGAAGCGGGGAGGCATGTGATCTTGTCTTCATTTCTGAAAAATAATGCTGGCTGTTTTGTGAAGTAGAGATTTTGGCTCAAGTGTGAGAGGAGTAAATGGGGTGGGAGTGGTGGAGGCAGTTGGATGGGGCCATTATCAGGGTACATTTCAAGACAGAGTTAACAGAAATTACTGCAGAATAGGTGTTCACCTGCAAGGAAAAGGAAGATTCAAAGGTAAAACTCCTAGTGTCTTTGGCCCAAGCAATTAAGTAAACAGTGCTGTCACTGAAAAATAAATGAAGAAGACCAGAGGAGGAGCCAGTTTGCAAAGAAAAATCAACAGTTCTGTTTTGGACCTACCAGTATCCTAATCTGGAGTTAAGGGGTGATTTTTAAGGTGACGTTATATATTTCGAGTTGGAAAGGATCACTTAGCCAGAGTATTGATATAGGAGGTCACAAGATTGTTCCCTGAGCACATCGATATTCAGAAACTGAGCAAAGGAGAAGGAATTTCAGACAACACTGTAAAGCTGCAGTCTGAAAAGAAAAATCATAAGAATGTTGTGTCCCCAAGGATATGTGAAGAAGAGTTTCATAGAGGATGGAGGAGTAGGAGTCAACCACATCAAACGATGCTGAGAGGCCAAGGTGAGCTCCGAGAGATATGGAGGTTGCTATGGACGAGAACACTATGATCAGATGGTGAGAACAAAAGCCTAATTTCATGGGTCAAAGAGAACACAGGGCGTGAGGAAATGGAAGTGTGTATAGACATCTCTCTCGAGAAATTTTACTACAGAGGGAGCAAAAGTGATTGTGAGGGGAATGGCTAATGAGGATATGGGTTCAAAGAAATCTATTTTTCAGTGGAACTCATAACAATATGCTGTCCCCTCTCTAAAAAGAACTTTTTGGATTGAGCAAGAGATGGGATGAATTCTATCTCCTTTATTAACAAATCTCGCACCAAATCTGTGGTGGGTATTGAAAAGGGTATTCATTCCAAAAAAAAAAATAGATGCTTAAACTGGACTTAAACTTTGTACAGTTGGAGACAATGCAAAAACACTTCTTCTGAAGTACCATTTATGTTGACTGATGTTGTATAATCAAGTAGAATAATTTCTCTAAATCTAATTGAAAAATTGAAGCACTTCTATTTCTAGAACAGAAAATACCATACAGTGAAAAATTGACCGTTTGGTACGATTGTAATCTATCGTTCTCGTTTATAGAAAAATAAAATAAAATTTTATCTATTCAAAGAAGTCTCAGTGAGTCAGATACTTTAATTTATGAAAAGATGGGGAAAATTTTTTGGAAATATGAAAAATTAAATTGAGACCTTTTTAACTAGCTTTATGTCAAATTTGCATTTTACATAACAGTGCAATGAACCGTTTCACTAATACCAACTAAATGTGTTTTTAATGATGTTATAATAAACCTAAAATCTTGAGAGGAGAGTGATGCTGTCAAAATATAATTGTTTCAAACTTGGAAAATAAACCATTTACCCCTAGTGCAATGTTTACTTGTGGATAAATGGCTCATTTTCACCTTGGTATTTGGCTGATAGCAGGAGGAGACATATCCTTGGTAAAAGTTCTGTCATCATCATTCCTTATTTTAATCACAAGCATCTGGTTGAGGTTTCGCTCCTCCTCTATAAAGAAAATGGGGCCATTTAAAAAACCAATAAAGGGGAATCTGTGTGAGACCGGCTGTCAGACTCATCTGGCCCTGGATGGCAGGCAAGCCAAGGGGAGGCACCTGCCACATTTGTACCATTGCTTTTGAGAGTCCGCTGGGACCTCCAGAGACTACTCTGTCCCAAGGGGAATTTGGTGTGAAATTTCCCTTCATAGTTGTCAAGTAGATCCATCCTGGAAATGAAAAATTGTCTGTGATGAGGACATTAGGGAACAAAATTAGAATGAAGCTCCAGGTTACTCATTTCCAGCAATGGCTTTTTGAGAACAGAGTAATATTTACACTCCAGTCACGCGTGGGAGGATGGCCTGGAGGAGGTCTAGTAAGAGCACCTGCACTTCAGGTTGATGCCGTCTGAGACGAGGTACCACCTGCACTGTCCCCACACATCAGGGTGATCCTGACATGCCACCAGCCCTTCATACCCTCTCCTTTACTGTCCCTCTCCTCACACCCACCCCAACTTTTTTACAGCTCGGTCCTACAAACCTCCTCTCCTTGACTTTGTGTTCCTTCCCTGAGGGTCTTTCAGGGGGGTCTGTGGCATACCAGACCCACTTCACTTTTTAAAACTGCCTTAAATCATAGCCCTTGGCCTGTTGAGATGTAAAGGCCATGTGACAAGTTGCCCTTCCCTCTCTCCACTCCCTCACCATGGCCTGGCAACAATTGTTTGAGCCTAACCCAGCCCTGGGCCCTCCTTAGGCAACCACGTTACCTGGTTTGAAAATATAAACTGAACCAATCTAGCTTCTCTCTCTAGAATTGGAACTGAAAAACCAACTCAAGAGACTGAGATTGTTAGCTGTCTGAGTAGTGCTGAGAGGGAGGCTGTGAGCTGAATGAGAGGCCTGCATGAACAGTAATAAATTAAATCCCTGGGCATAAGCAGAAAGGACGAGTGAACGTAAGACGTCAGTCAGTAGGGAGAAAGAGAACTAACGTGCCCCCAAAAATCAAGGACCCATGTGTGTCCACGACCATCCTGGTGGAGAACTGTCTCAGGTCCAGGAACCCTAAATACCTGTAAGGCCAACTCTTCTCTAGTTCCTGTTCTTGGATTTCCATACAATTCCACTTCTCATTAAAATAAGCCCACTTTAAGTATTTTGAGTGGGTTTCCAAACATGAGGAAAAAATTCTAACTAGAAGTCAGTTGGCAATACAGGCAGCTAAGGTTGGATAATGTTTGGATAACTTCCAAAGAACTGAGGAGGAAAAACTATCTTCTCTCTGTGGTTCTCTGGGGTCTGGTCTTAAACCAAAGATATAAAAATCCAGTCACATATCTTAACAACATTTAACATTCTGTGACAACATAAATCTCAGAATATCAGCCTGAGAGAGGGCTCAGAGACCTTCTAGGACACTAGGCCAAGGATCTCTAACTTTCTCACAGAATTCTTTCTTCAGTTTTACAAAGAACCTCTTTATATAAAAAAAATATCCAACTACAGATGCTTTTGTTGGGCATCCCCTTTATACTCCCCCACCAGATCAAGAAACCCTAACAGTCCCCAGAACTCAGTTGGAAAGCAATTAACCTCTCATTTTATATGTGGACTATAAAGGATTTAAGCACTGCCCTATGGAAACATAAGCACAAGGCTTTACCTCTGAAACCATCTGTAATCTCTGGCTCTACTGTACGAATATTCAGCAGTCCTATAAGAAGAAATTATTGTATATTTGTTCTCTATGTGTTCTTGTGAAAATTTCCAACATCATAGGTTTCAAAATAGCCTAATATTGGAACATTCATCTGAGACAAATATTTCCTATCACAGTATTTTTAACAGAATGCACTGAAAGTCTTTGCTAAAGCAGATTGGATTTGGGCACCAGCTTTTAAGAACTTTTAAGAGATGTGGAATGTATTTCAAGAAGCCCTAAGGTGAAAACTTGAAGCTGAACAATGATGACATCTCTGTTTGTGTAACTCAAGTATGTCTTTCAGGCTAAAAAAGAGGTACGGTTTCTGTAAGAAATTGAATGATATAAGCAGAGCAGTGTCTCTTAAATTTGACTTATTTAAATCTCAAAAGGTGGTTTCTACCACATATTTCAAACCACATTAACTCCAAAATCCATATATTCTGAAAGCAAGAAGCTGTGGATCAGTGATGAGAATCACATTCTCTAACAGAGAGGCCAGTTGCCCCAGTATCCACTCTCCCCATCTTCCCTAGCGACACAGCCCCAGTTTTATTTTGAGCAGCAATGTGACCACTTAAGCAGCTACGTTTCCAAGCTTCCTTGCGTCCAGACATGGCTAAATTCTGGCCAATAAGATGTAAGCAGAAGTGTTGTGTGAGATTTCCAGAAAGGCTGGTTTCAAGGAAGCTGCCTCAGCGAGGAGGTGCCTATCTTTCTCTCCCCACTCCCGCCCCTCTCGGTGCCTCAAACTCAGATTGTGACGGCCAAAGATCTACAACCTTCTCCTATGACGAGGGGACCCTGAGGATGGAAACAACGTAGTGAGATGTACCGCCCGAGGAGCTCTTGACTGCCTAATCCCACACTTGACATACAAGGGGAACACTCCATGTTATTCCACTGTTCTTTGATGTTTCCTATAATATAAAATTAAACCAAATCCTAATTGATTTAGTAGTCAAACTTACAAGATATTCTTCCAGGGCTAAGGCATAGGAGGTCAGAGGAGAAAGTAGATGTGATGGTTACTTTTGAAGAATAAAATGTGCATCTGTTTATCTCATGCCTCCACTTGCAGCTCTCTTTTTTTAAGTACAGAAGCTGTTTAAGAACTCTGCCATTGTTTGAACAAACAAAACGTTATCCTATAAAAGTATTACAATTATCTAAATAATGTGAAATTATATCCAAACTTACCTTAAAAGATCTCTTTCATACTTAACTAATTTTGAATATATAAGGTTTAGTTAATTGTAAATAGGGATGAAATACATTTCCCCTCTTAGAAATCTTTCTAAGCATTTGTATGTAGAATAATGTGTATTTGTTTTCTGGATAGAAAACAATTCACATATTGCTTCCTTCTGGGAGAAATAAGGGCATATAGAGAGCACTTTCACACCGATGTTTCCATAACTGTTATTGTATAGTATATGTATCTGAAAAAAAAAAAAACACACAAGATAATCCCATCAATCAATTAATTCTTTTCATTTTAAACATAACTGTCACCTCGTGGAGAATATTAAGAATATTCTCTCCTTTTCCTTAATTATGAAAGACATTTGCATTAAAAGAAGAGAATCTTTATTTCCTTAGAGTTCATCTATGCCTGCTGGTTATTCCCCAGCTAAAGCCATAATCCTGTTTGCAACATCATAATCATTTACCCAGCAAACAATCAGGGTGTCACTAACAAAGAATTATGACTTTAGGTAGGGGATAAACTACAGGCACAGATGAACTCTGAGGAAATAAAGATTGTTTTCATGCAAATGTGGCTAGTAATAAATAACCAGGGATGAAAATTATGATGAAACAGAATACTCTATAAAAACAGATTTGGGGAGGTATAAATAGTATGTTTTAAAAATTTCTCCTTTCTGGACGTATGATGCACAAAGTGTTTATAAAGTACCAGTGCAATTATAATACTCAAAAACTCTGAATTTACATGATAGAAGAAATCTATAAACACAGGGAAATAATGTTTCAGAAAGATTTTTAACAAAATTAGATATTTCCATTTCAACAAAAACACCAGCTTTATACAATATTCAATCTAATTGTCCAACTCACTGAATGCATTCTTCACTTTGGATAGTGAGTGATTTTTATGGATCGTTTATGTCAACTTGGTTCTAAATTCACTAATCCATCCTTTAATTTGTCCGTATATTCCATGATTGTAGGGTAAACTCATGAGAAATGATGATAATAAGCATGGCAGAGCCCTTTCCAGTTCCCAAAGGGATTTTGCACTCATTACTGCATTTTATACTCAAGCCATCTTTTTTTTTTTTTTTTTTTTAGCTGTGCCAAGCGGCATGTGGAAGCCTAGTTTTCCGACCGGGGATCGAACCTGTGCCCCCTGCAATGGAAGCATGGAGTCTTAACCACTGGACCGCCAGGGAAGTCCCCACACCATCTTTTGAGCTAAGTCAAGTCAGTCTTTTTCTCCAATTCATGAAGAAACACATTCAAATAAGTGATCTGCCATCTAGTAAACAGTGTAACCTGATAACCTGTGTTTCTCACACTACATATATCATGCTGTCTCCCTTCGGGAAAAGTTAGGGACTGAAACAGCTTATCAGTTGGATCCTGCACATTCATTCATTCATTCATTCGTTACTAATGACCGCCCAATCTCAGCCAGGCACATGATAGGGGCTAAGCTAATAGAGTGGTGAACAAAACAGATATAATCCATGTTCTATAAGCTGTATCATCTAGTTGAGAGACATACATCAAAAAAAACACACAAATAAATAAGTGCTACAAAGGAAAAAGTAGGATGCTGTGAGAAAGAATAAAAGGAACAAGGGGAATTAATTTAGATAGACGTTAGAGAGTCTCTTGAGAAGGTACATTTTGAGACCTTGGAGATGAGAAATTGCATGTGCCCAAAACCAAGATGAGCTAATCATTGCTCAAGATCTTTCCAACAACTGAATCATAGGGACAAAGAGAACTGTTTTTTCTGAATCAAGGCATCATTTAAAATATTTGAGCACCTTATTTCAGAGATGGAGCCATTGTGTAACATTCATGTGTTCAAGAAAAATTTTCTGCGTACCTCACATATAAAACACAGAATTAGGTGGTCATAAGGGTGGGGTGTGCCACTGGCCTGTGTTGTGTGACACACTCAGAGTGCACCAGATGTGAATGACTTCAATGAATATCAAACAACATATTAAAACTATCAAATATACTTTAATTTCAATTTGTTTCCATCATGTGTATGGCCAGAGTTATAAAATTACAGAATTTCCTATGGCTATACACCAGAGGCAAATCTGCATATAAACTGCTAAATCCTAACATGCATGCAAAATCATATGATCATTTGTCCAATAGTTGCTAGAAGCACACTATACTAACTCTAGAATTAAGAATATGGTTGTGATTCTTCTAGAATGTCTGTAACTCTCTCAATTCCACAGTCAGAACTAGGTGCATGCTTTTAACAGTGATTTTTAAGCTTGATCTCCAAGATGAGAGAACACATTGAAGCTGCTTTGGGCAAAGGCCCTAATCTTATTTTTATTTCCTCATTAGACTAATGACAAATGAATTAAGGAACTTTTCTAAATGTGTGGTTATGGGAAGCAAATAAAGGCAGAAGGGGGTCTTCTCTGCCCCAGAGGACCCTCATGTTTAATTTCAATGTCGTATTAGAAGTCAAATGACAAAGTCAATGGTACACTCCTTATTTCAAATTCTGGCCAGAAATGTACTGACGACAACCAATTACCAGCTTAATTTTTATTTCAAAATTCTTATATTGTAAAAGGTAATGGCATCTTATAAAATCTCCTTCTGAGCTAGTTTATAAAAAACTCAAGCTATGGCCAAATACACAGAAGGAATAGTAGTGGTTCTACTTTCCTAATGAGAATAAGACAACATCTCCTGCCATTTTGTCTGAGAAAAAACATTGGAGTTTTATAAATTGCACCCAGAGGAACAATTTTTTTTTCCATCAAAAGGGAAAAGGAAAAAAAAAAAGGGGGGGGGGGCGGGGGGAAGGAAGATGTCTTAGAGCAAAGGAGGAGAGGGAAAGCCAAGAAACTTTAAACCTGAGCAGACATGTTAAAAAGAAAAACAGTATCTTTTCCTATCTGAACAGATGAAGAGGAAATCTCCATTTAAGCTATAGATACTAAAATTCAGAAAGCTAGCAGCCTCAGGATAAGATGCCAGAAGGGCTTTTGACACAAATGACAAAGATTCAAGGGTGACTCACTGCTGTCTCTATGGGATTGCAGTAGAAGTACTAAGAGAACAGTAACAATTACAGAGGCGTCACGCTCTTAATTTTAAGATATTTCTTCTGAAAAATTTTATTCTGTTACTATGATTGGCTTCCTTGATTACTTATTGTTCACTTCTGTTAATCACTTTTAACAAATGGCATTTTTATGCTAAAAGACATAGAAATGGCTATAGGTTCTCTTCACCATCATTTTCTATCCTGCCAGTAGATGATGTGTGTAAATGCCAGTATAATTTTTTGATGCTGTGAAAAAAGTATCCAAGATCGATTTACACTAAACAAACATCAGTCTTGTGTAAGGGGTTTCTACCCAGAATCTCAGAATTTAGAATCTTGGAATACTACTCAGAAGAAGGGTTTGAACCCCGAGATATGACTATGCTGTGGTGATAGCATAACCAACCTGTAGTGATGTTCTTCTGATAGGTCAACAAACTCCTTAATGGGAAAGTGTCCTAAAATGTCACAAAGGGACATCCATAAAACTATCCTCCCATGTCGTCTTCTGCTCTTTTTTAAGCCCTTGCATTATAAAATTACGTAAAACCTTGAACACCTACCAACCCCAAGATCCACTACCACTCAAGACTAGCAAAACACTTCCAAATGTGTTATTTTCTTTGGCTACCACAACAGTCCTTCAAACTGACTATGTTTGAATTAGTCAGGGTTCTCCAGATAAACAGAACCAATTGTGATGGCTAGCAAATTCAAAATCTATAGGGCAGGCCGGCAGGCTGGAGGCCAGGGAAGAGCTGATGTTGCAGCTTGAACCTGAAGTCAGTCTGAAGGCAGAATTCTCTCTTCCTTAGAGGACCTCAGTCTTCTTTCTCTTAAGACTTTCAAACGATTGGATGAGACCCACACACACTATGGATGGTAATCTGCTTTACTCAAAATCTATTGATTTAAATGTTAATCATCTAAAAATTACCTTCATAGAAACATCTAAAATAAAGTGTGACCAAATATCTGAGTACCTTAGCCTGGCCAAGTTGACACAAAAAATTAACCATTACACTGACCCTCCCCAAATAAGATACTTAGGGGATCTTTTCTGTGTTTTTACTAGAACAGAGAATGGCAAGTATTATGTCCACTTTATTTTAGGTCCCCTTTTTCTCTTCCAGCAGAAACTTTTGATGTTACCAGAACGTCTATAAATGTCAAAAACACCAATAGAAAAAAAAAAAAAAAAAAAGCTGTAATCACCAAAGTAAAAAATGGATTCCAGGCTCAATAAATGATACTGCCAAGTATAACTTGGCCATCAGATGTACATTGATGACATAATTATTTAAAATGTAATTTAACAATTAGTGTTACTTTAAAGATAATCATGTACTAATTTATATAATATTATACATCAAATGTACTTCAATAAAAATAAATTAATTAATTAATTTAAAAAAGATAATCATGTACCATCTTATGATAAGTTCTTAGAGACATAGTTATAACTTACTTTTTATCAATTTCCTTTCTTTTAAATTTGATTTTATTTATTTTTTTATACAGCAGGTTCTTATTAGTTATCTATTTTATACATATTAGTGTATATATGTCAACCCCAATCTCCCAATTCATCACACCACCACCACACCCTGCCACTTACTTTTTAAATTTCACTAAATTTTACTAATATGATCTGCAATATAGATTAGTATTTGACATACAATATACCATTTGGAAGAAAAAGCCCTTAAACTTGTAATTTCACTAACTTATATTAGTCTGCAAACCTTGAAGTATCAGAGACAATGATCAAAATCTCCAGCACCTGGACACGTAATCACTTGATTACTTTTTTCAGTTGTTTGCTTTATTCTGGGTACAAAATGGAAAAAGTAATGGACAAATGATCATTAGGTACTCTTTGACCACGGGAGTGTAATGACATGTTGCTCGTCAAGAAAATCTTCTTCCTCCTCATCCGTACTGCTTTCAGAAACTGTCAGCAAGGACTGGATTTCAGTATCTTTTTCAGAAGAGCTGGAAATACATTAAAAGATCAATACACAATATACAGAACCAGGCTTCAACTCTCCATTTATCTTCTGATCAATACTACACACGCTGAAGTCATCGGAGGCAGGCAGACGTGAGGGGGCTGTCTTAGACTGAGACCATAATTTTCAATGTGCCCAATACACCAAGCCTCCTTGTAGTGAGAGATCCCCATCATTCTCCCTCTCTCAAGAAATAAAGCCACAGTGGAACCAAGGAGAGAAGATTTTATGGTCTCTTGTTGTGTCGTTCATTGATGGTTCAGAAGGTATTTCACAAACTTACAGAGCCTCCGGGTCATCGTTAAGAACACTCATCATTACATGGGCTCTTTAACAGAATCCCAGTGAATAGACTGCCAGATAAATCATCTCTTTTGTGTACAGTAAATTAGGACTATGTGGATAGCCAGTCAAGATATGGCAAAGCCAAAATTAAGAACAGCAATTATATAGTTATTTTATTTTGTTGCATTTTATGGTGGAAAGGAACTCGTGGAAACTCTAGTGTGTTGCTGTCTGAGATTTGGGGAAAGACATAGAATGGGGGAAAAGAGAGGAGCCTGCATAGTTCAGATATTTTACTCCAAGTTATCTAGAATTTCAGCCAATGTATGCTACTAAATAATATACAATAGTTCACCCTGTGACAGATAGAACTCTTCTTTGGATTTTATGCCCAACACAGGCTAAACCAGCATTTCCTAAACTCTTGTCGGTGGACCAGTTCATATCTAACTGTGATTAAAAAAAAAAAAAAGTTTTCACTGGTCTGAGAAAAGAAGGACAAGGTAATAACTTTTTCATGAAATTTTTAATTTTAAAGAAATGTGCTTTATTCTACTAGTATATTCTCCTTATATTTAGTACAAATGTCTTTCCTTTTATGAAATGATGGTGAGAGCATGAAGTTGGTTTAGTTACTTTGTTCTTAATGACTTTTTTAGGGAAAAAATAGCAACTTTGGGCTTCCCTGGTGGCGCAGTGGTTGAGAATCTGCCTGCTGATGCAGGGGACACGGGTTCGAGCCCTGGTCTGGGAAGATCCCACATGCCGCGGAGCAGCTGGGCCCGTGAGCCACAACTACTGAGCCTGCGAGGCTGGAGCCTGTGCTCCGCAACAAGGGAGGCCACGATAGTGAGAGGCCCGCTCACCGCGATGAAGAGTGGCCCCCGCTTGCCACAACTGGAGAAAGCCCTTGCACAGAAACGAAGACCCAACACAGCCAAAAATAAATAAATAAATGAATAAATATTTTTTTAAAAAAATAGCAACTTTATATTGATCCCTTTAAAAAAAATATTCGTGGCGTCAGAAATGCAAAAATCCTCGGACCACAGCTAAATGATTTCCTCCTTCAGAAAGACAGAGTAATGGACTCTTGATTCCCTTTTAGTGCAATATTAGACTTCAACCAATCAAAGGAATTTACAATTCAAGGGACTTTTATTTTACATTTATCTCAGTCTTTTTAGAAGAATCCCTCTTCCTTTTTCAGGGAATTCCAGTATGTCAATAGTAGCCTGACATGATAGACTACTTTTCTGAAGATTTATTAGTATAACCCATGTTCCTTATAAACAGATCACCATCTCTAAATAAATGTTCTTATCTTATGTAAGGAAACAATGAAGTTATACAGATTAAAATATGCTATCATTAATGATCTAGACTTGATTTCAAGGAGACTTCTCAATATTCTGTTCTATACATTGAGTAAGAGGCTATTAATGCAAAGTGTTGAAATTTAGTAAGTTAATGAATGCAAGCAAGGCAATTGTTTTTCAGTATAAGAAGAAATGCTGAAGGATTATTAAATTCCAAATATTTTTTCATTTTCCTGACACACATTGTGCAGCAGAGAATTATCTCTTCACGTTAAAGTAACAACTTCATAAGCCTTTCACTAAATCCTGATAATAGGTCAGCAAAGGACCTGAACATTTTACAAAGAGTGGCCATATAAAGTACACACATGAGGACAATCTTTCTTTTTGTAGTAAAGATAACTAGTTGGGGCTTGTCAAAAATTTTACTATGCACTGTCTGTACACATAAGCTGCAGATTTAACCTACCTCTGTTCCTCAACTCCACATGGGCCCCTTGCACGTGAGGTCTTACGGAAATTCCGGGTAGTCTGACTTATATTCAGCGAATGGTTGTTGAAGGCTGGTAACTCTTCTGAGGTTAGGCTGTAAAGTTTTTCTGAAGGATCTGAAATATTTTATTTCATGCATTGTCAGCACATAAATTCAAGAAACAAATGTACAGCATATGGTGCTGGAAGTTTACTCAAAGTAAATTACAAGCAGTACAAAGATGGTCAGTATAGATTTTCAATCATCTCAATTTTTTAGTGCTGGAGAGGTGGGCTGAATGTGAGGTACGTTTGATCTGAGATTCCAAATGAGGGCATGGGTATCAAGTCACTTTAATCACACTGATTTATTTTTAGCAAATTCCCCAATTTTCTTCAGCTTTGTTGAGATACAATTCACATGTAACACTGTGTAAGTTTAAGGTGTACAATGTGTTGATTAGAGACACATATATTGTAAAATGATTACCACCGTAGTGTTAGTTTATACCTCCATTATTCCACATAACTACCATTTCTTTTTTGTGGTAAGAACATTTAAGATCTTCTCTCCTAGCAACTTTCAAGTATACAATACAGTATTACTAACTATAATTACTATGCTGTACATTAGATCCCCAGAAGTTATTCATCTTATAACTTATTCATCTTATAAGTTTATCCTGTTTGACTAACATCTCCCCATTTCTCCCACTCTCCTCTCCCGGTAACCACCACTTTTCTCTGTTTCTATGATTTTGGTTTTTTCAGAGTCCACATAGAAGTGATATTTGATTAGTATTTGTATAGTGTAGTATAGACAGTATTTGTCTTCCTCTATCTGACTTACTTTACCCAGCCACATTGATTTTTTAATATACAAATTTTGATTGTTTGATATTTTAAGTGTCAAATGCCCTGAAAATTCCCAAAATTTCAAAGAAAATCAAGCGAGCCTCTTTAAAGTTACAATACTGGGCAACTCCTAAACTTGCCTGAATGTTAAATACTTTACTATATCTTTTTATCTTCTAAGAATTAAAAGCTTTGCCCACACACAGTCTGAGGCAATGGTTAGTCTTGAAAGCTACCCTTTCTTTTTAGACTTCCTTGCTTTGTTTGGGTAGATAATAGCCATGTGTATGTGAAAGGGTTGAAGCCTTAATTCTTTTTCCTTTGCATGAAGCTGGCCGGTGATTCAGCCTGAGTAAGGACAAATAGTGCAAGCTAAATAAGCAAATGTATAAGCAAACACATCTTTACATGAACTACCCAAAAGTCAAGTATAGAAATAAATACAATTGCTATGTTAGGTCATAATGCCCTCGTTTTGTCATTGATAAAGTTGTAAGAGCCATCTAACTTATACATGAGGTTATGTTATGGAGACTTTTAAAACTGTTAAAACTACTGGCTGCTGTTCCTCCCTTCACTCTTATGAAAGTGCCAAGATCAGAAGGACCAAACACCAAACTGCGAGTATTAATACACTTGGCAAAAGATACTTTTGTGGTGGGGGGCTGGTTAGAAATAACTTGAAGTTTTTAAGCAAGCAGAGCTTCCCCTACAGAAGGTAACTTAGATTATTCCTCCCGCAAGACAGAGCTCAATACATTTACGACTGGAAGTGTCCTTAAAATCCCAGTGACTTCTTAATTACGATACATGGAGAAATTCAGTAGGCTGAGGGATAAGGCTACTGCTCCCACCACCACCCCAAAGCAAGCAGGACAGCTTTCCCTGGTCTCGTTTATGTTTGGGAACTCTCTATAAGATTAAATTTGAGAAAAACAAAAGATTCCTCAGCTAAAATTTTTGTCCCATCCCCACTTGCTGGAGATTAGGAAATTGACGGCCCACCGGGGATTGATAACTTATTCAAAGTCATGCAACTACATAACAGAAGAACTGGAACTCAACCTAAGCTCTTTTAGCTCACCGACACAATAAATCACTATGTTCCAGAATCTAATTCTTTAGCATTAGGCTACTATCTTCTCTCCTGTTTTTCCACAAGATGAAAGAAAACAGGCAGGCAAGGTCCCTTCACATACCCCGGTGATAGAGAATGTTACCCGTGGGAAAGCAGTCAATTCAGAATTTGGAATTGGTAGAACCACAGTGCTAAAACCCAGTGGTGATACTTAGATCTAAGGAATCCCACCAGGAGAGATATTCAACCTCTGTTAGGCATTTGAGTCCTAACTGAATGAGTGCAGAGCTAATCCAAATTGTGCAAATAGGATGAGGCTATTTTTGTATAATTATTCATTCTCAAAATTATATTTCAGAATACCTTGTGAAGTTAGCAGGAACAAAGGTGACATCACTTGACTTTCAAGGCAGAGAAAAATAAAACTGCTAACAAAAACCCTACTGCAGGTTAGCGTTAAAACCTAAGAGGTCAACCGTACAAAAACCTAAGTCTTCTGATTTTTCTCATACAAGACCAAGGAAGACTGCATTGATGTTTACATTGGAGATTTTACTTTAAAACTGTCAAGTCAGCTGATTGTTGAGGAGTGGACTGAAGTTAAATCTTTTCTATCCCTGGAGTAAGAGTGTATGTTCTCTGATCACTGAAGAATCTCTTAAATGCAATAATAAAGAATGGCCAAGGAGGAAAACTGACTAAATACAAAGTTCTACAGTGTATTTCTAAAACTCAGGTCATTTAAAACATGTACATAAAACTTTATTCTATGGGGAAATAAACACATATGAATATGGGGATATATGTATACGTATAGCTGATTCACTTTGTTATACAGCAGAAACTAACACACCATTGTAAAGCAATTATACTCCAATAAAGCTGTTAAAAAAAAAAAAAAAAGAAATGAAGTAAAGAAGAAAGGAAGGACCAAAGAAACAGGTTAAAAACTTCAAAGAACAAAAACAAAGCAGACAGGCTATTTCCCAATAAGGAATTCACCACCAACAACAAAAACAAGAACTAGATACACATACAAAGGACACCCCAATGTTTGGGAGGTGTGACAACCAGGACCCTCGCCCTGTAACCTGTGAGCCCGTGCCCAGCCCGCCAGCATCTTCCTCATCACCCACTGTCTTGCCTTCTTTATCCTCCATCCCTTCTTTCCTTTGCCTTCACTCTGCCCACACCCTCTCCCTCTCAAGTGATCACAATAGTGATTTGAAGGAAGGATTTCACACTGTTTAAGTGGCACTGTGGTCTGGTGGTAAGACAAAGGAATGTGGGGCAGACTTGCCTGGGTTTGTGCCTGGGGGCTTCTGAGCACCCAGGGGAGGCAGTTACTGTGCCATCCAGAGCACAAGTTACTGTAGCCACACAGGGGGAACGAAAAGCAGCACCGGCCCCATCTACCTCACGGGGTAGCTGTGAAGATCAAATGGAGCAACATTTCATGGCAGCCTAAACAGTGATTATTACTACTCATTGAATGGTTTCATATTCTTTACATCAGAATGTATTTAATATGTCGACTTTCACTTTTAGGTGTCACTCAATTTTTTTTCCCTGAAATTCAGATGCCCTAAAGCAAACAGATTGCCATTCTAACCCAACTCAACCTGACTGTCTTTACAAGGGTTATCTAGTTAATTAGCTAACTATAAATCCTGATTAGCCCTTTTACAGTTTAATATCTTACTTGCTGGTCAACCTTCTAATTACTCAGGAAACTACTGCCTCACTCTTTTACTTCACAGGCAGTATGGCTACATCCGCTAGTATCAGGTAGATTTTTATTCTTTCTTGTTTAAGAAAAAGTCTTTTCCTCTCTTTAATTACTTGGCTCAGTACCTTTGGGCTCGTACAAGCATAAGATTGCCATGGAAATGTAAGGACCACAAAAACTCTTAAACCACAAATCAGAATGAGTTTAAAACAAATGAATCATTTTTAACTATTGAAAAGATGAATGCTTTACTGTGTATTATTACTGATACTTTCTCGTAATGCATATCTTCTGATATTTCCAAATTCTTCAGGCTATAACAATATCCAAAAACTGAAAAAGTGCCTTGGTAAGTAAATGATACTGATATGTTGAGTTCATTAAGGGAGTGACTATAGTGTTATTTACAAAGATATTTGTGGAGGGAGTAAAAATACAGCCTGAACTATAGCTAACTATAATCCTCAAAGTGCCCAGAAAAAAACATAGTTCTAGAACGGAAACAGCTTTTATATGTTTTTGACTAAAAATTGGACTTGTCAAGTGCACCATACCTTACTGTATGTCAAAAGCGCCACCCATTGGTTTCTTATATAATTTAATAGTGTTTTCAGGACAGACTATGTGCTGGGCACTTAAATGTTAAAATGTATGTGTGTGTGCATGTGTGTGTGTGGAGAGAGAAAATTTTTATAAATATAATATTTAATATATACCTGTAGTGAAATTCAGTCATTGAACAATTTTATGATAGGGCCTATTATCATACTCATCTTTCATACCTGGAAACTGATGCAGCGTGAGTTTAAGAAAGTAATTTGCCCAATGTCAAGAAGCTAGGAATTGGTGGTTCTAAGTTTCAGAGCTGGACCCCTGGCCCCAGAGCCTGATTCTCAACCACCCTGCCTTGCTGCCCCTTGTCTCCTGATTCAGCAGGAAGTTGTATCTGCAACCTGCATACACGTGCGCGCAAACACACACACACACACGCGCGCGCGCTTGTGCATGCACATTCCTAGCCCCCTGCCGGCCCCACCTCCTTTTGAAATGGCTCTACTGTCAGCTTCATCCATCAGAGTCAAAGGAGAAACTACTCAATGTATTATAGTTATTTTCTGTCTTTTCTTCTCCAGGCTCCTTGGCTCTTTTCCTAGAGCTTAGAGGAAGTGGATGTATCTATCCTAGAGCTAACAGAAAACAAGTCAGAAGGTTTGCTGCTCACAAAAAGGCAGGTTTCACAGGGATGCGAACTCATTTATATTTGCTTAAGAGTTCAGTTGTGTAGCTGTGTTTGTGTGAGACCAGACCTCATGAAGTTTTTCCGGAATGCACCATGAGTAGTGACATGTAGGCGGAATTTTTCTGCCCAGTGATGCTGAACAGAACACAAAAGCCTGTGCTGAATCAGTGAATTTTCTAGAATAAGGCCTGATTGCACCACAGCATCTGTCCCTTCACTGACTGTTGGGATGATTCAGCTGATGTGCTGTCCTCTTCCTTCCTCAGCTCCAGGTGAGCGTCTCCAAAGCTGTGTACTCATCCAAGGCCAATCTTCCCAAATAGAAAGAGAGCTGTTCCTGCGTAGAGTGTGTATAAGTGATTGCATTCTGCTCCTGAACTATCAGAAAGCCCTGGCAGTTCACAGGCTACATAGTGGGTGCTTGCTTTTATATATGAAAAGTTATGTATTCTAGTGAAAATATTGGTGTTGGAGTACGAGGAAATGAGTGACACGGAGAAAAAGTGAAGCATGTAAGGACAAACCTGACAGAGGAAATGGAAAAGCTGAGAGGTTAGAAACAAAAAAAGACTACTGTTTATAAAATATTTCATTTGTAAATAATGGGACTTATCAACTTATCAAAGTAAAAAACCTTCACCTTCTGATTTAAAATTGTACGATTATCCTTTTGATCCAGTTCAGACCTGACATGCTTCATTTTAGAATTGGCTTCTAATGTGAGAATTACCTCCAAGGATATTTCCATCTGATTTTTAGTAATGTGGAGTCAGGCAAATGAATGACAGGTAAAGATGGATCACAATCTCTCCTCCCCCAATCCCTAATGAAATGAATGGAAAAAAGCAGAAAAATAAAAAATCATAAATAGAACCAAAGAAAGACGTACAAGTTCACATAATAGACTTTGATAAGGGACAAGCAAAGGAATAAACAGAAGATTCATTAAGGTATAGCTGGGGGCTACTGCTGTCCATCCCTTCCCCTCCCCACCCAGTACGCACACAAACTAGTAACAGGAAAAGGAGAGTCATCTAAGGTGCTGACAAGTCTCACCAATACCACACGAATTTAGAGAAAAGTGGGTGAAGGGGAAGTAAGGAGAAAACATTTTAAATATTTTTAAGCCCTAAACATCCACCAGAAGATCTCAGCAGAGGCAAGAAAATTGCAAACTCGCAGGTGTCCCCCCCAGGGACAGAACACACTTGAAATCAGGTCCAGTAAAGTTTGGTGTTTAATAAAATCCATAAAAAAAAGACAAAAGAGCCCAGATCCTCCAACAAAAGAGGTTAAACTCCCCAGTCCTTCATGTATCCTTCCTGTGCCTTTGAGCCAGCAGGATACAGAAAAGAGTGCAACAGCCAACCCCCAAATAGTAGCTCCAAAGAGAAGATTAACACATCTCAGTACAGGTGGAGAGAGTTTCAGGGAGAATGCGGTCTCACTATATCAGAAAAGACAGAAGATATGAGCAAAGCCACCCACAATGCATGTGAGCAAGTAAGATACATGGAACTGACGGCAACTAGTTATGCAAACAAACTGGAATCCAAGAATCCATAGCACACAAAGAATGATTAAATGAAAGACCAACCTGGTAGATAACAGATCAAGACCATAACAAAATTCCCCCATAAGTCCTTGGGCTACAGAAGAAATAATGAAAATGACATTTTTAAAAAGAATAAAACTAATATCAAAGATCAAACAACATGTCAGACATCAAAAAGGAAAATAAATTAAATGATCACTTGTTCCTAGACTGGATCTTGCACCAGAAAAAAACAAGCTATAATGAACATCACTGAGACAATTTAAAAAAATTAGATACACACTATGGATTAGAGAATTATAGTGTATCATTGTTAAATTTCCTGATTTTGATCATTGTACCGTGGTTATATAAGAAAATGCTGTTGTTCGTGGAAAATACACTGAAGTATTTTTTGGAAAAGGGTCATGATGTTTATAACTTCTTCTCAAATGGTTCAGAAAAAGTGTTGTGTTTGTGTTTGTGTGTGTGTGTGTGTACATATATGCAAATGAGGTAAAAGACAAACAGGTGGTGAACTGGGTAAAGTGTATATGGGAGTTCCTTGTACTATTCTTGCGTTCTTGCAAAGTATCTGTAAATCTGAAGTTATATCAAAGTAAAAATTACCAAAAAAAGTCAAAGCAATACCTGTAAAGGGCTAATTTATTAAGTCAATCAATAAAGAAAGGACTAAAACCAGCTGAAAATTGAAATTCTGACATAGAATATGTCAGTAAATGCAAAGGAAGATAAAAACACGTTAAAACAGTTGAAGAAAATGTAAGAAGATCCAACATAAACAAAACAGGTCTCAGCAGGAGAAAGCCAAATGGAACAGAAAAGCAACTCAAATATACAATAGCAGACAATTTCTCTGAAAATAAGGAGGAACTTAAGTGCTTTAAGAATGCTGAATTACTGACACTGAAACATAATCCTGGTCCAGTAACTGAATTTCAAAGATTAAGAAAAAAATTCTTCTAACATCCAGTCAGGAAAGAAGCAAGTCACATGCAAGAGAGAGGGTGAAGTAAAAAATCGGAGACCTCAGACTATTTCACAGCAAATTCAGACCCAGGAGACAGTGAATCAGTATGTTCAAGGTTGAAGAGAAAATTGACTCAAGGAAATTACCCGCAGTCAATTTGCCATTCAAATACAAAGGTAGCAGGCATTCTCAAACATGACAGGACTCCAGTAATAGAGCTACCATGAGCTCTACCTGAGGGAAAGAAAAGCATTTGACAATTAAATTCAACCAAACAAAAGTTAAATGGAAAAACCACGCCAAAGGACTAACTAGCACCATATCCAGGGACAGAAGACACTGGAGAAATGTCTACTGAGTGCAGAGGAAAAAAACTGTGATCCACTAAATTAATCTAGCTAACTTGCCAATTGACCATAAAGATAAAACTCAGACATTCTCCAGAATGCCACAATCAAAACTTCTAGAAATGAATCAAAATAAAAGGTTCAAAATTGGGAAGTCTTATAAAAATGCAGAATCTCAGGCCCCATCCCAGACATAAGAATCAGAATCTGCATTTTAACAAGACCCCCGGGGGATCTGCGTACACATTGAAACTTGAGAAACACTGCTTCAAAAGATCGAACAGCTCACTTCTCAAAGTGTGTTGGGCAATGGCTTTTATAAAGCAACAGAGATTAGCCACTCACTGAGTTTGTAGGAAGGAGAAAAAAATTTTTGTTCTGTCCGCATGAAGGATGAAGGTCCTTAAGCCACAATTTAACCGTGTATTATGTGAGCTAAGGGGACTATCTCTGATATGGCTGGGCACCCACACGTTTTATAACATTTTCAGGGTGACGTCGGGGGATAGTCAAGAAAACAGACACAAAGGTTGATGGTTAAAAGAGAAGGGAAAGGCTTGTTTTCTTGGAGCATGATATGAAGAATCATGTGGAAGGCAGAGTTAATGTTGTCTACGGTGAAAAAATAGCATTACCTGCAGGATTTCTCAGTGCATTTAATTCTTTTTCCAAACTGTCTAAGGTTTGTTGATCAGCAGTGTCGTCTAAGAAAGGCTCGTCATGGTCAGTATCATCAATATATTCAATTTCTGAAATTTCAGAAGCAGCACTAGAGAGTGATCGAGCAGCTGTATTTCTTGACCGGGGATGAGAAGAGGAAAGGCGGCTGGAACTTCTTTTCACACAGTTGCAAAGTGGTAAATTTGCTGTTGAAGGTCTCTGTGATGTCCAGCCTAAAATAAAAAATAAAAAAATTTTAAATCAACTGTTTTTAAAATTCTGAATGAGTGCTTAAAGATACAAAATACCAGTTCCCTGAACTTAGAACAGTTAAATTCATGCAACAGAGTTTATGAGAAAATGAACTTTAGATTATCATCCATTTTGGTTTACCTCAATTTGTGAATCCCAAATTACTTTCCCTATGTCATAAAGAACACTTCTGGGTTATTCTTCCCTAATTTTTTATAGAGATTCAGAGAAAGGCAAGCTAATTTTAATATTAACTAAAACAAAACATCTGTAAACCCAGTCAATTCCACAACAATTCAACACCCCCAATCTTATCATCTACCCCATAGCCAGCCACTGTGCCATGTATCTTAAATTCTAGGACAATGCCACACTGTGCCTTGTAAGAGGATAGGATAAACATGGTACCACTTCCTAGTGAACCAATTTTATTTGATGGTGTGTAACATTCTTCTATTAAAACAGATATGGAGACAAAATAGACCAGTATGCAAAATCTTTTAGAAAAACACAGGCCTTAAAGAAATTGAGAGCACATCTCTAATTTTGCTAAATATGAGTTCACCCTCAGCCACTTTATAGGGCGCTTCAGTGGAAAAGTTCCAGAAGCACAGATCTGAGTCAGGTTATCACTTTGTTCCAGTAGGGTAGTGAACACTTTATCTTGATCTATTTCAAAGGTTGACTTAGTTGGTTTCTTCAATATGTGTGTTTCTTTCATAGTAGGAAAACATAATCCATTCAAAACATACTAACAGAACATAACTATATATATCATTTGGTACTGCTCACAAAGTTCTTTAAAAAAGGCCAAGGGAATGAATATTCAAGGCATAAATTTGGAAATGCATAGTGCAGGTATATTTTTAATATCCTGAATCATTGTTCTGATTTAGATAAATATATATTAAATATAAATAATTTATAAGATAATCTTGCATTCCCTTAATATAAATTGCCTTTGTGTAAAATATTGGATTCTTTAAAGAAGTGCTGTTGTCATTATCATAAAAGTCATGATTTGACTTAACATATGCCATATAACATTATGCCCACTCTATTGACTCAAAGGAAAATGTAAGATTTAGAAGGGTGGCTACAGGCAATTGTCATGTATTAAACGGTTAATGATTATTGAGTTTGTCTTCTATTTTTAACTTAAAAGATCTACTTTGAAGGTGGCTAGTACCCTAAGAAGAATCTTAACGCAGTATGTAATTATTTAAGCAATTACAACTGACTAAGGTAAGTCCCAAAGGGCACCAATTTTAATGAACATTTCAGAAATCAATTTTGAAAACAATTTTTGTGGGAGTGAAATTGTGAATAAATTAAGATTCTGACCTTTTTGTGTCTATTTGTGCTCAGAGACAATTCTGAAGAAAAACAACTGACAAAAACGTGCATATGTTTTTTTAAAAATAAATGTAAATATCCCTAAGATTTATTTATTGACTAGAATTTGGAAATGATTTTACCTGTAATATGTAAGGAATCAATATTTTATTTATAGCCATCAAGAAAAGCAAACTTGCCATTCCCAAGAGTGAAGTAGTAGTAGGAACAATAATGGTGGAAGTAAAGGTCAGAGAGTATAACAGTAATTCAGCTATATAAATAGAAACTTCTAGATCTATGGAGAAAACCACACCCTTCTATTTGTATTGTGCTATGTCTCAGTTAAAATTGAAAGGAATTTAAAACTCGTTAAAATAAACAAACAAGGACACTAAGGGGGGAAATCGGCAGGGGGTGGTGGTGGTGGGATGAATTGGGAGATTGGGATTAACATGTATACACTGATGTGTATAACATGGATGACTAATAAGAACCTGCTGTATAAAAAAATAAATAAATAAATATTAAAAAATAAAAAACAAAAGAAGTTATTAGGAAGAACTGGACTTCTGCCAACACAGGCAAACGTGAGGTGAGAAAAATTTAACATAATGTAGATGCCCTTCAGAAAATTCAGGAGAGTACAAACGCTTGCTGAACTCTTATAACAACATCTGGCTGCTACAGTATTAGAGGTTAACTGATCCCAGTTGAGAAAAAAAAGTACACCGGGGTTGGATCAGACTTATGCTTAGCACACAGCAAAGAGACAGACCATCTTTCTTACTGGACATATACTCAAAGTGTAATTTAAAGTACCTAAAACATAGAAAGACAGTGAGGCTTCAGGTTGATCCTTGATTTTATTTATTTTGTTCATTTAGGTATGTCATTTCTTCTAGTGCTTCCTGTATAAGCTTAGTAATGTTATTGCTAGGGTTGAGATTAGAGAACCAGTTAAGACAGGCACTAATGAAAAATGCCACGACTAAAGGGATCATCCCATATTTTTTTTAAAAGTCCAATTTGCAGATTATAAAACATAAGAAATTCCTTTTGGAAGTAACTTATGCTATCACTGGCAATGTAAATGATATTCCCATATATGTTTCAGGGACTCTTAGAAAATACATTTTTTTTAATGTATAAATTCTCAATAATTTACACAGTGGAGCAGGAATATCAAAAGACAATAATGTTTTGCGACCTTTATCCAGGGAAAAAATATTGAGCCCTTTGGTCAGAATGTTACTTGTTATTGAAACAGTATGCAAAAAGCATGTTGCTCTGCTTGTGTTTCATCCAATTCTAATGTTTTATTTAGAATAGTAATAATTACTATTGTATTAAAGACTCTTCAGTGAGTGATTAATATTTTTTATATATCGGCATTCTTATGCCCATTAATGTAACCCAAAGCACCATTTTACATTATTTTCCCAATATTTCACTGGTCTTATTAGTAATCATAGCCTATATTCTTGAGCTAATACCAAGGACAATTTCTTCTGTTATATTTACAGTATAACTGTGATCAGTGTTAATCTATAATTTCCTCAGATTACAGAGATAGGAAGTCGGAGTCTGGGAGCAGTAAGTTTGGGCAGCGGGTGGGGAGAAGCAATGGACTTCCTGCTCAACACACATGTATTTCATAGCTATCATGTTTTTACGTTCACAAACTTAAAAATCTTACAGAAAGAGGCGTTCCTTTATATACTGGCGTCAGTTCAGAACATAAGATTTCTGTAACTTGTGGCATAGTCAGGAAAATTGCATTTTTATTTCAGGCCACTATCTCTGTCCACAAAGCCATCTCTTTCCACCTCTAACTGGGAAGTCTTAATAATGCTTTAAGATTTGGCTGAAATGTCACCTACTCTCTAACATCTTAAAATATCAACATGTTTCAATGGCAAAGCAATTATTTTACTATCTCCATTCCTAAAAGACTGCACATGCATCTACCTCTATTATAACTGATCTTATGTACTATTATTAGATACCTATCAGTCTCCAGAAGCATGTTACTCACGGTTCTTTCATAAACCTTTTATTATTAATACATATGGTACAATTTATGTATTTACATGTCTATACAGCAGTTTTCTCAAAGTATGATTTTTGGACTATCTACATCAGCATGACATGGAATTGTTGATAAAATAAATGCAAATTCCTGGACCTTATCTCAGCCTTAATGAATCAGAATCTCTAAGAGTGACACTGAAAAATCCTCATTGCAACAGGTTTCCCAGGTGATTATGCTCATGCTGACATTCCAGAGCCTTTGAATTGGACTCTAAGCTCTCGGGCTTCTGGGAAGAAGGCTTATTTTATAACACCAGCACCAGGCCTCGAGTAGGTGCTCCTTCAAATGTTTTCTATAGTAAATTATTGATTTCAACTGATCACTCTAAGTTGATACTTAAAGGCATTTGGCTACTTACATATAAAGATTTGTCTTAGTGACAAATTCTCATAGCATGCATGTGAACTTGTTTTTAATCAATATATAGTGACTTTAAAAAGTATCTTTGACTGCCTCAGAAGGAAGCAGCCAGAATATTTAAAGCTGCCCTAGACTTTGATGTGAGAATAGGTATCTAGTTATAGAGCCAAAAAACATCTATCATAAATGAATGGATTTTCCACTAAAAAAAGACCTTTTAAAATCTGACAGGTTCTCAACATAAATGCATATGGAAAGAATCTAAGCTAGCCAAGTAGTTTTAATCACAGGATTTAGGGCAAGAGAGACATATAAACTTTACATATTTGGACAAATCATATGTAATTAAATTTCTAGCTTGAAGATGGCCTTCAGACGAAGGCAAACAGTCCCCTTTGTCAAGTGCTTCTCCTAAACCATGGGCTCCCGAAGATCAGGGAACGTGACTTATGCAACCATTTTCTCCCAGGGCCCGGCACGGTGCCGTCATACTCAACACGTGTATTGAATTGCCTTAATTCCTCAGTCATCTATTACAACTTCATATGAAATTCAGCACAAAGTAAACCTACTTCAGAAGGTATTTTAGGATAACAATAATGATCTAATAATACTACTGATTTTAATCATGCCAAAATTCTCTGCATACCCTCACTAGGAAAATACTGCAGTGAGCATTCAATATGTCAAAAGAGTTATCCTATAGAAAATCTTGAAATTATTTTGGCTAGAAAATAGAGTTAATGAACTGAAATCAAGATTCCAGGGCCAACATATTAAGCATCAGGTTTAAAGCAGAGATGTCTTAACCACAGCAGCAAGTAGCAATCTTGTGGCTTTGTGTGATCATAAGACGAATCAAGTAGAGGAGTATGTGAAATCTAGTATAGATATACTCTTTCCTGAAAGTGTAATGAAACCCAGCATGTATTTTATAAGCGTTGTTCAAAATATATGCCATATCCTGAGCTACATTTTAAAAATATTATTCTCTACTACATTGTTACAGAAAGGAGCTAAGACTGTAAAATTTATGTTTTTGAGAAGAATAAAGACTACTCGTGGTTTTTTGGTTTTGGAAGAAAAGTCCGGAACAGTTTAAATGAGTAAGTTTAAATTAAGTAACTGCAAAAACTAATTTTCAGGTGCCTAGTAAACTGCTAAGAGACAAACTAATAAATGAAGTGAGCCACCAATATGGCACTGCAGCCTTACAGCCAATGTTACCAGTCTCTTGCTGTGTTCTCCTTGATGATGGGTTCTGGGCTCTCTTCAGAACACCCAAGGCAACTGCATTATCAGCATAGGCACTTACGCTATGGTCTGGGATCCATTCTCTGTCTCCTAAAAATGGAAAAATGGTAAAATTATATAAAGTTGAAAAAGAGGAGACATCTATATCGTTGCTTTATTATATGTATTGCCTTACCGGATAATATTTAGCTAAGTAAAAAACATTTATAACAGTGAGGTGTATATTATGAAAGAAAATCTCATAATTATACAACAAAAGGAATAAATTCTAAATTGCAAAGATATTGCACACACACACACATACAAGTTTGAACAGAAACAAATATTTTTAAAAGTATACAGCAATATAACATAAAATATAATCATTTGTATGTGAAAAAATATATTTGAATACATAGGAAATTTAAGAATACAGGCGACACCAAGACATGGCTTTAAAAGGAAATTATGGATATGTCTCAGAAATCTCACAGGTCCTAAGATTTTAAGATGGCATTTAAGAATTATCATACAATACTTAACAGTCAATCAAGTGATTTGAAGAATTACTATTAATTTATTAAGGGCCACACTTCTAAAATACAAAAATAATCTCTCTCAGTCTCATTATAGCCATGTTTTCTGACAGTAGCCTTAAACATAAATACATGGCAACTCACACAGGGTTAATAATTCCAGCCAGAAAAGAAGAAAATGATTTATTTGTTGAACAGAATTGCCCAGTATTTCCTAAGATGTTGACAAACTGTTTTAAAAAAAGGTGTCAGAAAACTGTTAGCTTGGTCCACAGGCCGTCTGATTTTATGTCTGAATTTACCTGCACTTGTAATCCTAGTACTGGAGTAGCTGCATTCTAAGCTATGAGAAGGAAGTAAGTTGAGTCTTTCATTTTTATCAACAACAAAGAATCTTTCAAGTCCTTGATATTGTTCAGTTATGGGCTTACTTCTGAGGGCTATTTCTTGTAATAACTAGGAAACAAAATATTCAACAAAGTTAAGTTTATTTTATCTCATCCACACAAACCAGCACGTTCATTCACTGAGCACCTACTATGTTCTTGGCATGGATTCTGCCCACATCAAATTTAGGTTCTAGTGGTGGAGACATAAGTAATAACACAACATTTATATAGAGTAAATTCGGAAAAATGCATAAACCACAATTACAGTAATAATCTGAAAGTTGCCATCAAATCTAAGGAGGACAGAAGTTCATGAAAAAAAAGTAAAGCTTTCCTTTCTCTTTCCTTTCCTTTATTTTTTTCCCTCTGTGTCTTTGCACATAAATTACTCTGGAAAATAGAGTCTCTCTCATATGCTGTGCTTTTGTACTAGTAGTATCTTTGTCTATACATAAAATAAATTCAGAGACAAAAGTAAAATACTGATGGAAACAAATCTGATCTGATCATGGTCACAGAGCAAATCCAAGTTACCAAAACATTCACCATGAATAAAATATACAAGTAGGAAACTGAGGCAAGGGTGAGCTAAGTAATTTGTGAAGTTTATACAGGTAGAAACTAGCAGACCTAGATTTTGAATATATAGATCTGGCTGATCTGAAGCCTAGGCTTACTCCACCACCCTATGAATTCATATTTTGATGTGCTTTCATCCTAGGGAAGAATATAAATATGAGATTAAAAAAGTACATGGGTCTAGTAGGAAACAGATTAGAGATGTACCAGTGAGAGCTCTGGATGGACTTAAAATACAATCAGAGTGGCTATCAGTATTTAACAGTTCCCTAATGTATCTAACTAATGCCCAGATGCAGTCTGTTTCAAGGTGGCAATCACATAAAGAAAATTACGATAACTCTATTCAAATGTAGAAATCATATAAATGATATTACAAAACCAAGCTAGTGACCAATAAAGCACTTCCTTCAAAGACAAGTCCAAGTCCACCCTACTCATGATGCCTTCACTGGCTCTCCCAGACACTGATCAAAAATTCACGGGACCCCTTCAGCTCTAGTGGAGCTCATATTTGGATTAGACAATTGAAAATATGGAAGTTTCTTTTAAAGCCTAGGCTAACAGAGAACAATGAGAGTGAATTTGCTTGTTTGCCCAATGTCACCAAATTAGCTATTGGAAGTTTCAGATTCAAAACAAAGAGCCCCTGACTAGTCCATGTTCTTCCTGGCACATGCCCCTACCTCACTGCTGCTGCTCTACAACTTAGTACTCAATTCCACACCTTTATGAAGAACTCAATTTCTGGAAACTGAAGTGCAAAATGTACTGTCTTATATTCCATTTTGAAGTCAAGTAATGCCACTGCTTAAAATTGCCCCTACTGTCCACTCCTGAATTTTCTACTGGAGCATAACTGATTTCTAAATAGTTTCTGCTCAGGGGGATGGTTTCTACTAGGGCAGGGGAAGAGTAAAAGCCGTTCATGTAGAGTCATTAGGGATGAAAAGAAAGTAGATTCTACCACTAAGTGTAAAGCACTGTGGTTCTATGATATAATCATTTACCACTTATTTTTTTTACAATAGTAGTATAAGAGATCAAAATTATTAGTAGTTTTTTAACATTTCAATTTTAATGATGAAACACTTTAAATATATAGATATGTACAGCACATAATATAACTTTCTCACACAATATCAGTAATTTAAAAGACTTGCTTCAAATATCTATACCAAAAATATATATATTAGACTTTATAAGTAGAATTTATTGTATTATTGTATTGAAGTTGACATACACTATTACAATGTAAGTTTTTGACTATTATTTCATGAGTGTATCCATAAAAAGTTCCAATTATCTTAAATGTTTCCAAAAATGCTATCAGACTTATATATACTCTATGTATCCTTTCATATTTAAATTTTAACATCACATTTTTGAGATGTATCCACGTTAATAAAAGTAGTTATGTTTCATTCATTTTAATTGTTACATTGCTTTCCATTATGTGAATTAGCACAGATTATGTATCGGTGAGTTTTGCCAAATGTCTTTTATTAGGTTACAGAAAATAATGTCCCCCCCCAGGGCAGAGGTCAGGCAGGCTGACACCCAGTATAAAAGAACTGGGTTCTATATGCTCAGAATTCCTCTCTTATAACACAGCACACAGCATGTGCAGGTGTCACCTAGCCCTCCGCATGATGCCCTGTGGAAACTGGAAAATCAGAGTCCTTGTTTGTTCTGTTTGCAGAACTTCATTCTATGATTAATTGTTTTCTTCACTGGGGGAAAGGGAGAAGCTCAGCTGCCATGGGCGTTGATCTGGGGAATCTGTTATTGGCTAAATTGTGGGAATGTCTTTCTAGAAGGGATTGGGGTTTACTTTTGCCAGATACATCAGGGCATCAATAGACATGGATCAACATTAGTGTTAATTTATTGGCTTGCAGATTCCAAGTAAGAAATGTACATTCAAACTCTAAACCGAAGCTGGATTAAAGCCCAAGATTTCCATTTTTCAGATAAGATATTTATTGACTTGGGCCAGATCCCCTGCAGAAATCAGTTTCCTTTCATCTTGTTGTACCTGTGAGTAAGTCTCCTTGTGTATTCCTTCAGAGACTGAGCAGACTTTTAGGGATCTAAGGTTTTTGCAGAGGTCTCAATTCTAATTCCTCACTTTGAAAAGGAAAAAGACCTGTCACTAAGTGGGCATAGAAATCCAAACCCCTAAGCAGAAGTAGCAGCAACTCAATATTCATTCTTCAACTTTTTTGGTCCCACCTTCAGTTTAGGCACCATGGAGATTCATTACAAATGACTGTAAAGTCTTGGTAAAGTGTTTGACTTCCTCAATTTCCAAATAATTTAACATTTGACTTGTCCAATTTCTAAATAACTTATTATTAATAATCATAATTACTTAAGATTTTTAGTACCTAGAACAGAGATTCAAATATAGTTTTTAAATTTGGCAATAATGCAATAATGAACTGCTTTATCTTTTTTTCTCTAAGAAGAAACAAAAACTACACCCCTATTTCTTTATTAGCCATATTCCTGAAGAATTACCTTTTCAACCTTATATTTACGTTAAGCCACAAAAACTGGTTTTATCTACAAAACTGCATTTTTTTTTCATTTTAACCAGTGACTATAGAGTAGAAGCCTAGAAAGGATTACAGTAAATTATTCATAATAATGAATTTCATTTAGAAAAGTAACAGCACTCTTACTATGGTGCATGAGGTGGGTCTTAAATTATTTGTCATAGAAAATCATTTGTTACAATGGCATTTACCATATTAGAATTTGTTCTGCAAGTCATTTATATTCTTTCCCAAGTGACTTACTCTTCAACTATAAGGTCGCACATTTTAAATTCAATAGGAAGTAACATTTAAGAATATATTGTGTCAATATGAATTTTTTATGTTTATTATACAATTTTTAATACAATAAACGTAATAGATATTTACCAGTGGTGACTCTGTAGTTTTAGAATCTTCAGAGTTTGGCCTCTCATGCAGATTGCTAAATTCCAAGGATTCCTTGTCCTCTTGAGATAATTTCCCCTTAATGGAGGCTTTTTCTAAATCTGTACTTAGCAAAGAATCCTTGCTCTCAAGTGATATGCAGGAATCGTCATACTTTTGACTACTTTCTATATGTATGCTGTCCTCTTTGAAATTTCTCTCAAAAAAGCTGTTTTCCTCTAATTTTTCAGCAGCAGGAGAGAAAGCATCAGGATTCACAATGTCACCAAAATCTGCACTTGAAGCTCCTGCTGTTGAAAACACATATTTACAAAAGTTAAATAAATAAATATAAACAAATAAATTGATTAAACTGTTCACTAACCAAAAGTTCTGTGCTATAAACCTTTATCATTAAACACTATTCTTTTAACCAATGTTTCTTTACTGAGTTCTCAGTGTTAAAATACTTTTACATGGCTTATGTTCATAAATGATAATTATATATATATATTCAAGCCTAAATTATTTAGAGTAATGGAGGGAGACAAGATATTGTTTTGTAATACAATCTTGAAATTGATGCAAATTTTCATTTCAGCCTGTGGTTCAATTCCCACTTTCCTACCCTCTCTCCCACTCAAGTTTTATATCAGCAATTTATGAGAAATAATACAGAGGGAACCTTATTTCCCACATTTTACCTCTTTTGCTTAGCATGACTAGTGATGAGGCGAGGGCAAAGGGAAATCTGCCAGATGAAAGAACAGCAGCATTTAGGGGCACAGAAATGTTTAAGTTGGGACACCTGCCTCTGAAAATCTACAAAATGAGCAAGATTATATTAGTCACCCACCTCATTATGTCTGCTTTTAAAAATCACTTGGTTTAGATCACTGGTTTTCAACCTGGCTGTACAATGGAATTATCTGAAGGTACTCTTTAAAACTGTCAGCGTATGGGCCTGACCCCAAACCTATTAAATCAAACACTGACAGCGGGACTTAAGCACTGTTTTTTGTTTTCTTCCCCCTCCACCAAGTTCTCCAGGTGATTATAATGTGCATCCAGAATTATGAAACATTGTTTTAGATTTTCTTAAGAATAAAACTTCTTTAAAAAGCTTTGTACCATATTGCTTTCATTATCTCACACACACACACACACACACACACACATATATTTATCCAGACTGAATACAGCTTCATCTGATTATCCCTTACTCTCTTTCCAATATACATGTCTTATCTCTATAAATAGACTGTGAAAATAGTAGAGGCTAGGACTAAAATAGTCTCCAGTGATACAAACTCTGCCTTACAGCCCAAAGGACTTACTTGTTGCAACCAAATGTTTATACAATTCAGCAATTGCACACAGTACTTAGAACTTCCACTTCCAATATCACCTCTTAAATTGCACAAGTACTGTGAGAAATGCAATAAGTTGTATGTCAGAGAAATATTTTATAGAAAAACTTTATAAAAGCTATTCAATTTAATGAAACTTTCATGGTAATGCTGTACTTTCCTACTGAACTTGAAATTATCTGAATCTAATATTTTTGTGGAAAGATCTGCCATTTCCTACGTATAAATGTCTACAACGAACCTCTACAATATTTTTGCAAGATTGTAAAATTCCATTATTAGGATTTATTGCTGCTAAAAAGGTGAGAACACAGCCTCTTAATAATGTTTAAAATGCAATGCAGAAAGTACAGATATGATTTAATTTAGTCTCATTAGAAACCCTTTTAAGTCATAAAAAATAGATGTCTTGGTTCAACATTCAAAAATCAATTATTCTAACCTGTCACATCAACAGGATAAAGAAGAAAAATCACAGGATCATATCAATAGATACAGAAAAAGCATTCAACAAAATCCAACACTCATTCATGATAAGAACTCTCAGCATACTATAAATAAAGGGGAATTTCCTCAACTTAATAAAGACTACCTAAAAAAAAAAAAAAACTACAGTTAGTATCATAATTAATGATAAGAAACTAAAAGCTTTATCTCTAATATCAGGAACGAGATAAAGATGCCCACTCTTACCACTTCTTTTCAACATTGTAATGGAAGCCCTAGCTAATGCAATAAGACAAGAAAAGGAAGTAAAAGGTATACAGATTGGGAAGGAAGAAATAAATCTGATTTTGTTCACAGATTAGATGATTGTCTATGTACAGATCCAAAAGAGTTGACCAAAAACTTCTGGAATTACTAAGTGATTATTGAACGGTTGCAGGATACAAGGTCAACATACAAAAGTCAATTGCTTTCCTACACACCAACATGAACAAGTGGAGTTTAAAATTAATAACACAATACCATTTACATTAGCACACAAAAAATTGAAATACTTAGGTATAAATCTAAAAAAAATGTAAGATCTACATGAGGAAAACTAGACATCTCTGATGAAAGAAATCAAAAAACTAAATAAGTGAAGGGCTAGTTCACATTCATGGATAAGAAGACTCAATTTGTCAAGATGTCAGTTCTTCCCAATTTCATCTAAAGATTCAATGCAATTCCAATCAAAATCCCAGCAAGTTATTTTGTATATATTGACAAAGTGATTTTAAAACTTATATGGAGAGGTAAAAGACCCAGAATAGGCAACACAATATTGAAGGAAAAGAACAAAGTCAGAGGATTGACACTATACAACTTTGAAAATTATCACACAGCTATAGTAATCAAGACAAAGTGGTATTAGCAAAAATATAAAAATAGATCAATGGAACAGAATGGAGAAACCATAAACAGATTCACTTAAATATAGTCAACTGATCCTTGACAAAAGAGTAAAAGCAATACAGTGGAGAAAAGATAGTCTTTTCAACAAATGGTGTTGGAACAAGTGGACATCCACACATCCCCAAATAAATCTGGACACAGACTTTAAACTCTTCACAAAAATTAACTCAAAATGAATGATAAACCTAAATGTAAAATGCAAAACTATAAAAATCCTAGAAGATAGGAGAAAATCCAGATAATCTTGGTTATGGTAATGACATTTTAAAATACAACACAAAAGGCAGGATCCGTGAAAGAAATAATTGATAAGCTGGACTTCATTAAAATTAAAAACTTCTGTTCTGTGAAAGACACTGCTAAGAGAATGAGAAGACAAGCCACATATTTGGAGAAAGTATTTGCAAAACACATACATAAAATACTATTATCCAAAATATACAAAAGAACTCTAAAATTTTCAACAGTAAGAAAACAGACAACCCAATTAAAAAATGGGCAAACGGCCTTAACAGATACCTCATCAAAGAAGATATAGATGGCAAATAAGCATATGAAAAGATGCTCAACATCATACATCATTAGAGAATTTCAAGTTAAAATGAGATACCACTATACAATTATTAGGATGGCAAAAATCCAAAACACTGACAATGCCAAATATTGGCAAGGGTTTGGAAAACAGGAAGACTCATTCGCTGTTGGTGGGAATGAAAAGTAGTAAAGTCAATCTGAAAGACAGTTTGGTGGTTTCTTACAAAATTAAACATACTCTTACCAACAATTGTGCTCCTTGGTATTTACCGAAATGAGTTAAAAACTTATGTCCAAACAAAAACTCAAACATGGATTTTTATAACAGCTTTATTCATAATTGCCAAAACTTGAAAGCAACCAAGATGTCTTTTAATAAGTGAATGTATAAATAAATTGTGGTACATCCAGACAATGGAATATTATTCAGCGCTAAAAAGAAGTGAGCTATCCAAGCCATGAAAACACATGGGGGCACCTTTAAATACATATTATTAAGTAAAAGAAGCCAATCTGAAAAGACTATTGTATCATTTCAGCTATATGACATTCTGGAAAAGGCAAAACTGGAGACAGTAAAAAGATCGGTGGTTGCCAAGGGTTAGCAGGGAAGTTTGTGTGAAAAGACAGAGCACAGAGGATTTTTCGGGCACTGAAACTACTTTGTATTATTCTATAACGTTGGATACAAGTCATTATACATTTGTCCAAACCCAGAGAACGTACAACACCAAGAGTGAACCCTAATGTAAACTGTGGACTCTGGGTAAAAATGATGTGTCTATGTTCATCGATTTTAACAAATTATTGTTAAATAATTTGTACTACTCTGGTTTGGGATGCTGATAGTGGAAGAAGCTATGAGTTTGTGGAGTCTGAGGGTATATGGGAACTCTGTACTTCATGCTTAATTTTCCTATGAACCTAAAACTGCTCTCTAAAAAATAAAGTCTATTCAAATAAATCAAGTATCTTTAAAGTAACACTTAATGGGCATTTGTATTCAGCATTTTCCCAAAGGCAATTGGAACTCCATGCTCCAGGTAGGTTAAAAATACCTTCTGGCTTAGACCTGGAGCCCTGTAAAGTCCTAAATTCCCATGTGGGTATAGTTCATTGTCATATGATTTAGAGGCTTCGTAGCTGAAAATGTTAAAACCAGCATGATTACTACAAATCATTGTTCTCTACCATCTGTTACCCAATGAGAAGGTAATCATCAGTTTTACAACTAGTCACTTTAAATAATGATCTCTGGCATCTCTCAAATTCTTCACATAAGATATATTTATTGTTTTTTCTGAAAATCCTAAGTAGATAAAATAAAATCCTAAGTAGATAAAAGTAGATTAGAAATAATCTAGTTCCCATATTTTAGTTTCGGAAAGTGAGATCTAAGAAAGGAAGTGACATGTTCAAGGTCACACAGCAATTTAAGGCAGAAATGAAAACAAAATCTGACTAGCAGGCCAGGATACTTTGCTATGACTGTCTTTAAATGATGATCTCAGCATCTAGAAATGAAAACCAGACATTAGCACACAGTATTCTAATCTATAGATCCCAAGGGTACTACTAGTAATAACAATGTAGATATATAAACAGATGATTTGTTTTGGTTCTATCACTAATGTGAAACTTTACACAAACTTAAATATTTTATGAAAAGATTCAGTGTAAGGGAGGGAGGACAAAAGAGTGCCAATCAGACTTTTGTCACTAAAAGCCCATCTATGTAATCCTTTAAATGCTAGCTCAGTCCATAATAACTTTTAGAGTAGTCCTATACCGGCTGCTTTTTTCTCTGAATACAAATACCATTGTCCATTGACCAAAAAGAGTATTTGATAGAAAATTATGTATTTTCAACCAATTTTCTCCTGAGGACTAAATCTTCTGGGTTTAAAATGAACAGCAAAATAGGCAAAGCTTTTATATACTGCAATACCTATTGGTTTTATTAAGTTACTAACATTCACCATTAATAATATTAAGCAACAACAAAAAAAGTTACCTTTTGAGTTATCTTTACAATAAGAAGTGTTGTTGCTCAGATGAAGATGTAAGAGGTGTGTTTTTCCCTTGGTGAAAATTTGATGTTGATGGATGTCATTTTCATATAGAAAAGTATTCTGATAATCATGAAATGTGCAACTTTCATGTTTAGGGACAAGCAAAAGAAAAGAGTTGAAAGAAGTTATATATAAAAAAGTTAAAAGACCCAGCTTATTAAAATAAATACAGTAAAACTTTAAGCAAATAGGGTTATTCACATTAATTTAATATTTGCTTCAACGTTCTGTGGACAAATTCTAAACCACAAGTAACTAAACAGTATTACGAATTTAAAGGATATAGGCAACTGGGACAAACCTGATTTAACTACAAATTTTTAATTGACAGTTTCTTGTTAAAAATATTCTGAAATAAGTTTGGTTTCTCATGGTCTTTCTTCTAAAAATGGAGAGTTATCTTTCAATCTCATCAAGCTCATGAAATCAAGGCTTTATTGCTTAAATAAACTTTTTATTTGTTCATCATGAACTTTATGAGTTCAAAAGCCTTATGTGGTATTTATATCTCAGTTTTAATGAAGATTACCATATACAAGCATAATTACAATTGAATAACATTTTCTATGAATGGAATAATATATTTAATAATACTTGATATTTATGTAAGCTCTACATAGTACCACCATAAAAACTCATGGATTATGCTTAACCAAAAAGGTCCTCTTGTGTCACTTATGATGCTTTATGACTCTTAGAAAAGAAGCTCTATGGGCACCTCCAAACCCAAGATGCAAAACTATTGCCAAACCATAATCAGTAACTTTCTCTGCCTTGTCTAACATGGAGGTCAAAGCAAAGACTTGTGATAAGATATATAAAAGAATCAAGTTAGAGAGTAGAAATCCATTTCCTTAGGGATATAGTAGTGCATATAAACCTCTTATATACTGACCAGAAGGTTGTCCCCTGCCAAAAGCACATTTGCTGCTAAATATCTGGGCCTATGTGTCCAAACGTGGGGCTTTTCGGGTCTGAGGGCATCACTTAGGCCCACTGCTGTTCCAAAATGCTGACAGGGGCCTAAGGTGATCTGAACATACAAACAAAGAACCGGTGTAGGGGCTACTTAATCGGAACTTCATTCTGCTGTTTACCCAACTTAATGCTTTGTAGTCAAAACATGTGAAATCCTAGCTAAAGTTTCAACAGCAAAGAGGACTTAGAATAATTTTTAGCATTACTAACAGATACAGCTAGATATTATTTTTCATTTGGAAATGACAAAATTCTAAAAAAAATTTACAAGCTGAATCATTATAATTCATTTATTTAATTTATCACACAGTAAAATCTACCTAGGAAGTAATCTATAGTTTGGGGGCTTTTCTTATCTCTCAACTTATTAATGTACCTGTTTTTATTTAGGGTTCATAACAAACTGAAGAAAAATCCAAAAAGTACCTTTGGAGAAAGTAAGGAAGTTCATATGAAATATATGACTTGGGAGGCCATTTCAAATAATAACAATTCCTAAATTCAGAAGCATCTATTAAATAATCCAGATATTAGGTATGAGTATAAACATATAATTATAGATAATTTTCTAATTACTGAATGCTGATAAATATTAGCAATATTGTACCCAAATTTAAACATGGCTTAAGTAAAATATATTCTAACATTAAAGTCACATTTTTTTTATGTTGTGAATTTCTCAAGAGATAGTTAATTTTTTGTGAGTTTTTAATAAGTATCAAAAGTGAATTAGAAAGATCTTACCTTTGTTGACTGTCTGCATCTGCTAACTCAACTTTATAAGGCACGACATTTCCAGGTTCTTCAAACTCTGCTTCATCAGTCTTATTAAATGCATGTTGTATAATATTAGTATGTTCAACAAATTTATAATACATTAACCAGCTAATTTGTGCATAATATTTAGAGAATTTTTTTTCTCACAAAGAAATGTCATGAGCTCTCTGACTATATGCCATAGAGCATTAGTTCTAGGAGAACTAAACAAATTCAACAGATATTTGCTGAGGGCTTTTGCTGTGTCAGTACATTTATCACTACTATCACACCCAGAATCAAATATAACAACTTAGGTTTTATTTTGTAACTACTAAGTGCCAAGTAGATCAGTGACTAAGATGTTTTTCATTCTCTGGCCAGCACGTCATACCATATGCATCAACAGTTTAATGAAAAGCACACACAAATACACATGCACGTATGTATTTATTTGTTCAGAATCTTCAATTTATCCAGATCAGAAATAAAAATGTTGCCAGGCATACACACACACACACACACACACACACACACACACACACACACACACAGCAGAAGCTATTAACCTCAAGAAGAAAATAGTACTTAAAAAGGTACTTCCTCATTGTAGTCCTTCTCTGTGACAACCGTACTAAGAGCAACATTGAGGACAGGGTGTATACTCAGCTACTAGAGGACTAGAAAGTCAGAAATGCACTGAGTTTATCACAACTTAACCCTCCAGGCTGGAGCTCTAGCTCTGACTGGCTCTAGCTCCAGCTTATTCTAGCTGGTGTCTTCTAGAGGTTTGTATTCAAGTTATTATTATACTAAATCCCTTAAATCTTAACACTATTTTTCCTTTAAATAGAAAATATTAAATGACATTCAACAAACTAAATTTATACAAATTTTATTAAAAAAGTATCATATAATGAGAACAGTCTTTGTTAAAAAGCCTGATAACACAGAGAACTAAATAAAACAAACACTAAACTACATTCCTACAAGTTAAAAGAGTGAAACGTCTTCTCATCTCCCATACTATGACACAATATCAATTTAGCTCATGAATTTACTGTCTACATTAAAATAATAGTCGGTTGTATTCCTGTCAGCATATTTAAATTCAAATACTTGTAAATTTAAAATACTTGTTATATACTTGTAAATTTATTTCAACAAGAAATCTTGTTGAAAACAACATGTAGTTGTAACTGTATGTTATGAATTTCCTGTTTGTTAAGTAATATGAGTGGTCATTATGCACTTACATCATCCAGTTCGACTATTTTTAGAGATGGTTCAGGTCTCTCTCTGTTTAATTCTTCTACTGGCAGAAAAAGAGCTGGGGGTTGTATTTTGATATCTTCAACTAGAAAATAAGATTAAAAATAATATCATCAAAGCATATACCTTACCTGATAATTCATCTTCAAATAACAAAGGCAACAACAGAAGAAGCATGTTCTCCTGTGCATCCACACAAAGGTATAAATACTGTCAATTTTCCCAGTTCAAGTAAAATACACATTTACTTAACATTCGATTTTTAAATGAAACTATTTAAACTAAGGTAAAGTAAATCTAGAGAATGGCAAGGAGAGTGTGCATGATTTTGATCTGGAGATAAAGTGTACACAGTGCAGTTGAGAATGATACAGTAAAGAAAACCAAAAGCAGATGCTGATTAATGCTCAGCGTATATAATTTGAAATAGTAAATTTGAAAATATCTAATCAAGGCTGAACTAACCATCACTATCTTCATCATTTTCATTCTGAGAACACTGCGCCTCCCTACTGGTTTTACACTGAGGTATAAAGGTGTCCAGTAGCATGTTTTGAAGTTGCTCCTGTGGAGTTCTACAAAACAAGAAAGAAGCAATTAAAAGCCTAAAAGTACATTATCTGAAATTTCTCCAGACAAGATCTTGATTTATTTCACAAACAAGTGAGTCTACAAAATTAATAATGAAAACCATAGCCATACCTCTAATTCACAGAAGAAAAGTACAACTGTATAACATAATCTGAATCCACTAAAATAATTTTGTAAATCAAATTAACATCACACAAGGTTTTTAATTTCATATCTTATTGTTTTTCCTTTAGGATGAAAATCAAAGTTATGACAGAATTCAGTATTTTTGCAAAAAAACACATGGAATCCATGAAACATATCACACTGTTTAAAAAGCTAATTTACAAATGTGTGTTGTATCTCACAGACTTGGCATTATGTTGATAAGTTCTAAGAGAACTGAAGACATTTTTCTGAACTTCCACCAAGCCAGTCGGGTGATAAAATAGGCTTCCACAATAAGAATGTGAGGTGTTCTGGCTGTAGCATCTATTATCTAATTAACAGTGAGGTCTGATGTGGCCTGTCTCACATACAAGGCAATGAAGCACAGGAAATCTTAGAGGTCTTGTGCATTTGGTTCCAAAGGATAGTCCCAAACAATGGGGAAGGGAGTCACTTTTTAACTGCCCTTAAACCGCACAGCTCTTCTAGATTATGCATGCTCATGGAGTCCCCATATGAAAGTCAAGGCCTTCTTAATAATATTAGCTGGTGACAATAATACAAAAAATGTACCAGGCTATGTTCTAAACAATTTGGGGTACTGAATCTTAACAGGAATATTAAATAGGCACTAATATTATCTAAGTTTGATGAGAAAATTAAAGCACAAAGAAGTAATCCAGCTTGTTCAATCATTCAGGTAGTAAATGCCGCAAAGACAATTTGAACTCAAGCAGTCTGCCTCCCTAAGCCCATGTTCTTAATCATTACTCTATATTGCCTCTCTCACAATTTGCAAAGGTACTAAAAATTTAATGATCTCCTAGCAAACTGTGACTATGTGCATTTCCCCAGTATATGTAATGTATATATCAGAACACTCCAAAATATTTATATATTATCCAGCTGTGAAGAGCATGTCATCTTACATCCATAATTTAATTAAATGATGGAAAATATTAAAGAGTAAAGGTCAAAGACAAACTGGCATCTGGCCACCAGAAACCTCTTTCCCAGTTTGACATAGATATACTGTACTAAAAATTCAATCACTGATACACATAAATGTACTAATATCCAGATACTCCTTCATGAAGTGAAAACTTACCTAATTTTAGGAGGAAAGCCCTGAATCAAAGACTTAGAGAGTCCAGTTAATAGAGCATTGGAGCTGAAGGGGTCCCTTAGATTATTTATTCCAAACTCAATGTTTTTCAGGTGATAAAATGTGGACCAAGAGAATTAAAGTGATTTGTCCATGAACAAACAACTAGTTAGTCAATAAACTAACTCTACATTCTGGATTGGGACCCTAGCACAATTGCTTTGTTAAAAGATCATGTCACATAAATAAAAGATGACATATGCTTTAGAATAGGATTACCTCACCAGATTTTCCTCTTTTAAAATTTAAACAAATATATATTGAGCATTGACCAATTCATTTGGGGAAACCAACTGATTCTGTGAATCAGTGTTAGGCTGTTTGCATCAGAATCACCAGAGAAGATCTTTTTGAATGCAGAGTCTCATACCCATCCTTAAAAACACTGATTTTTAGGTCTGTCTGGGGCAGGGAGGAGAAATCAGCATTCTAAAAACCTCCCCCCATGCTTCTGATGATCAGCTAGAACTGAGAAGTACATATAATAAAAAGAGTAGGGGAACTGGAGTAGAAATACCAGCTAATTTTTAATATCCGCCCTTAAAATACTCTAAATCCAAATCGTATGATCTCTTTCATGAAACTTTCCTAGCATTTAAAAGACCCACTAGAAACAAAAGAGAAAACAAACCAGTGGGACTACATCAAACAAAAAGCATCTGCACAGCAAAGGAGACCATAACAAAATGAAAAGACAGCCTACCAAAGGAGAGAAGATATTTGCAAATCATATATTTAATAAGGAACTAATATCTAAATAATATCTAAGATATATAAATCAACAACAAAAAACCCAAAGAACCCAATTAAAAATCGGCAGAGGATCTGAATAGACATTTTTCCAAAGAAGACATACAGATGACCAACAGACACATGAAAAGATGTTCAACATCATTAATCATCAGGGAAATGCAAATGAAAACCACAATGAGATATCACCTCACACCTGCTAGAATGGCTATCATCACAAAGATAAGAAATAGCAAATGTTGGAGAAGATATGGAGAAAAGGGAACTTAATACACTGTTGGTGGGAATGTAATTTGGTGTAGCCACTATGGAAAACATTATGGAGGTTCCTCAAAAAATTAAGAATAGGACTACCATATGATCTAGCTATTCCATTTCTGGGTATTTATCTGAAGAAAATGAAAATAATAATTTGAAAAAATGTATGTACCCCTTTGCAGCTTTATTTACAGTAGCCAGGATATGGAAACAACCTAAGTACCCAGCAACAGATGAATGGATAAAGATGTGGTTATACACACACACACGCACACACACAAACACACACACACACACACACACACACTATGGAATACTACTTAGCTATAAGCAAACATAAAATCTTGACATTTGTGACAACATAGATAGACCTTGATAGTATAAGTGAAAAATGTCAGAGAAAGACAAATGATTTCACTCATAAGTGAAATATAAAAAAATCAAAAATAAACAAAACAAAACAAAACAAAAACAAACACATTAATACAGAGAACAGATTAGTAGTTACCAGAGGGGAAGGGGAGTAGAAGAGGGTGAAATGAGTAAAGGTGTTCAACTGTACAGTAACGAATGGAAACTAAACTTTTGGTCGTGAGCAGGTTGCAGTGTGAAATATAATCTGCACACATGAAACATTTATATAACGTTATAAACCAATGTTATCTCAACTACAACAAAAAGAACCACTGGAGATATTAAGATTGCTATTAAGGTCTATCAACACTTACATATTGGCAGGTAAAATACAAAAATCATTACTATCCAAATCAGAAGAGCGATATAAAAACAAAATGCAATAGAACATGTATTTATAAACCTGTTAAGCCTTTTATAAAATATGACAATTATAGGCAGAAATGAAGTCAGTCATTTAACAAAAGTGTTCTTCTTTTACTGTATAGGAAACTCAGTGTGAAGGGCCTTGAAAGGCAGCCACTAAAAAAGATAAGTGACCTTGGGATTACTTCTATGTACTAATTCCTAAGCTAGAAAGAGGCAATTGACAGATATACACTACTAAGTTTCACACCTGAAAGACTGTTATGGACATCATACTTTAAAAGAGATATAGACAACTTGGACAATAGTTGCATAGGAATAACCAGAATAGTCTATGTATGAACTTAAAACCCTGCCACGTAAACCACAATGGGATATAACTACACACCTATTAAAACAACCATCAAAAGAAAAAATAACCTGAGAATACCAGGCCCCGGCAAGGATGTGGAGCAACTAGAACTCTCACACATTGCAGGAAAAAATGCAAAACTATGCAGTCACTTTGGAAACAGTTTGGCAGTTTCTCATCAAGATAAACATATATTTACCATATAACTCAGCCATCCTGGTCCAGGTATTTACCCAGGGAATTAAAAACTTATATTCAAACAAAACCCTATATGCAAATATTTATAATAGATTTAGTCATAATTGCCCAAAACTAGAAACCAGCTGGATGTTGTTTAACAGGTGAATGGATAAAATATATACCATGATGACGAAATACTACTCTACCATAAAAAGGAACAGACTTTGATTCACTCAAGAACATGGTTGAATCTTAAATGCATTTTGTTAAATGAAGGATGCAAAAAGCTACATATTTTATGATTTAATTTACATGACATTCAGAAAAAGGCAAATGTATAAGGATGGAAACAGACCAATAGTTGCCATGGGTTGAGGAAGAAGGGTTGACTAAAAGAAGAGGAAGCATGAGGGATTATGGGGTGATGGAACTGTATTCTTCAGTACTGTGGTGAACACATGGCTCTAGGCATTGGCAAAAGCCCATAGAACTGTACACAAGTTTATTCAAATTTTAAAAAGTACTCAGGATATGGGCATTCCCCCAAAGAATGGTAGAACCACTCTAAAGGAGATGGGAAAGTAATGAGTGCCATGGCCTAAGCAACTGTGGAAAACAAGATTTTGACTGGATACTGTAGAAAGCACTATACACAGTGTACTCTAATTGGTAAATTTGTTTCTCACAGTGATATTAGTTAGCGATTCTGAAACTGCTTTACACATATATTAAGGGTGGTAAATTAATAAATATATTATAGATACTGAGAGCCAGGATTCTCACTGCAGGTGAAAGAAACCACAAATAAGAAAAGGGAGACTGTAAATGAACCATTTGATGTTGGTTTGGATGTATGAATATGAACTCATGTTTACTTTAATAGATATCCAGGTAGACAGGTACAGAAGTAAATTTAGTTGTGTGTGTATCCTGGGTTAGTATATATACATGTATCTCCTAGATGTTCTCTGAGAAAACCTAGGATCTGTGACTCCTGAGCAGCAAGGCGTACACCTAAGTTGAGATCTTGGTTTCTGAATAACAGTCTCCAGTAAAAGGAATCAGGTTTCCTTGGAAAAATGATTCTCGGGTTAGGACAGGAAAATGCATCTCAGGTGCTAGAAAAATAAAGAGATGTTCAACGCAGACCAACCAACAAGCAAAAAAGGGCAAGAACGTATTGAAAGGAGCGAGATGTCAACCTGAAAGAGCTCTCAATGATCAAAGCAGGAACTTGAGTCAAAAAATAAATAACAATCGTATTGGATATTAATCCAAAATAAAATAAATATCCATGAGTCCACATAAATAAACAATTGAATAAATAAACCAAAGTGGGAAAAGAGATATTCTTCCTTGAAGAATTCCAATTAATAAATGTAGAAGGAATAGAGGAAATAGAAAATCCCCAACAGAGCAGCAGAGTAATAACTGATACAGGCAAAATCCACCGACAAATGCTACAATTAGTAGATGAAAGTTTAAAGAAAAACAGAATTTTGCATCATCTCAAAGTATCTCCCCTAAAATATTTATTACTATGATGTGATTAAGTCCCCCCCCACCCAATTCATATGTTGAAATTCTAACACTCAGTGTGATGGTATTAAGAGATGAGGCCTTTGGGAGGTGATTAGGTCATGAAGGCAGAGTCCCCACATGGGATTAGCACCTTTATAGAAGAGGCCCATGAGAGCCCTGTGAAGACACCATGAAAAGATTTCTCCTATGAACCAGGAAGCAGGCCGTCACCAGACTCTGAATCTGCTGGTGTCTTGATCTGGGACTTCCTAACCACAGGAACACTGAGAAATAAATGTTTGTTTTTTATAAGCCACCCAGTCTATGGTATTCTGTTATAACATCCCAAATGGACAAAGACAGAGATTGGTATCAGAAGTGGGGTGCTGCTATAAAATTCCTTAAAATGTGAAAGCAGCTTTGGAGCTGGCTAATTAGTAAAGGCTAGAAGAGGTCTGAAGTTCATGCTAGGAAAAGGCTACACTGCTATTAATAGACCTTTAAAGACAATTCTGGTAAGGGCTCAAAAAAAAGAGAGAACTGTAGAAAAAGCTTCAATAGTCTTAAAGAATACCAAAGTAATCCTGAATAGAATGTCAGTAGTAATATGGATGGTAAATGCCATTTTGATGAGGTATCAGATGGAAGTAAGGAATAAGTTATCATACAATGGAGGAAAGGCAATCCTTGCTAATAAAGTGGCAAAGAACTTAGCTGAATTGCATTCCTGTCCTAGTGTTTTATGGAAGGTAGAACTTGTGAGTAATGAAATTAGACATATGGCTGAGGCAATTTCTAAGCAAAGTGTTGGAGAGGCCTGGTTTCTCATGACTGCTCATAACAGAATGCAAGGAAGAGAGAAATGAATTAAAGACAGAATTAATCAAAAGAGAAGCAAAACTTAAAGATTTGCAACATTCTCAGCCTATTTACATTTATATTGAAAAGTATGACACAACCTATACAGGAGAGAATAGGAAGTATATGGCCAAAGGATCACCTCACAGGGAGATCAGTTAGCCATCTAAACAGAAGATATGACCTATTATCCAAGACAATGGAAGAATGATCCTGAAGGCAATTCAGAAATCATCAGGGCTATCTCTCCCGTCACAGAGAGCCCCCATTAGAGCAACAGCCCATTGTGACCCCAGACTAGAACAGCCACACAATTCAAGCCCAGGGGAGTCACAGGCATGTCACCGAGCTCAGAGCCATCTTAGGAATGGGGCCACTCAAAGCCACAGGGCAGAGCCAACCAGAGCCTTGGGGGCCCAGCCCCTGCCAGGCAAAGCTCGGGGCAGAACTGCTGCCTCAGGGTGTCCAGAAGTGGGGCTTCTATCCCAGTGGGCCCGGACAGCAGAGGATACGCTCAAGATTTAAGGTCTAATAGCATTTGGCTCGTTAGGTTTCAGACTTGCTCAGGACCTGTTACTTCTTTTTTATTTCCAATTTCTCCCTTTTAGAATGGGAATATCTATCCTATGCCTGTCCCACTTTTGTATTTTGGAAGCACAGAACATGTTTGATTTCATACGTTCACAGTTAGAGAGCAATTTGTCTCAGAATGAATCATACATTGAATTTCACCCATATTTGATTTAGATGATACTTAGATAAGACTTTAGAATTAAGACTTTAGAATTTTGAGTTGATGATGGAAGGAGTTAAGACTTTTGGGGCTACTGGATAGAATGAACATATTTTGCATGTGAGCAGGACATAAACTGGTGGAGGGCAAGGAGCAGAAAGCTCTCTTCTGAATGTTTGTGTCCCCACAAAATGCATATGTTGAAATTCTAACCTCCCAGGTGATGGTATTAGGTGGTGAGCCTTTGGGAGGTGATTAGGTCAAGAGGGTAGCACCCCTATGAATGGGATTAGTCTCTCCCCAAGACAGACCTCTCGCCCCTTCTGCCCCGTGAGGACACAGTGAGAAGACAGCCCTCTATGAACCAGGAAGCTGGGTCTCTCCAGTCACCAAGTCTGCTGGCACCTTGATCTTGGACTTCCCACCCTTAAGAACTGTGAAAAATAAATGTGTGTTGCTTATAAGCCACCCAGTCTACGGTATTCTGACAGCTTGAACAGACCACAGTGTTAATTATGAAAGGAAAAGAGTGGTTTTGCAGCAGGGAACCTTGGTGAGTACCACATTAACCATGTGTTCAAGGTTAACATCCTCGTGATGAGACCTACTGATAGTATGATCGGGTGATATCATGCACTGAGAAGAGTACATCCTCTCTGTGGCATTCTTCCTCAAAATGCACAACCTCAATCTAATTATGAAAAAACACCAGATAGACCCACACTGAGTATATTCTACGAAATACCCAGCAAGTACTCATGTCCAGGTCATGAAGACAAGGGAAGACTGAGGAATTGCAATGGATAAGGAGATAGGACAAAACTGCAATGTGAGATCCTGAGTTGAATCCTGAAACAGAATAATGACGTTAGTGAAAAACACTGGTGAAATCCAAATAAAGTGTGTAGTTTAGTGAGTTACACTGTACTAATGTTAATTTCTTGGTGTTGATACATGCACTATGATTATATAAGATGTTACCATTAGAAAAGCTGAATGAATGGCAAGTGGAAATCTTCATGTTGTTTTGCAACTCTTGATTGCATGTCTTATTTCAAAATTAAAAAAAAAAATTAAAATAAGAGAAATCTGCCCATGAAAAACAGTTGAAGGGGCGTGGGGGCAGATGGTAACCTGTCAAACAGAAGCTTCAAGGAAGTCATGAGGGCTGATTTTTAAAAATATGAAGGGATACCATGAAGAGGAGAAATTCAATTTGCTCAGTATTGGTTTAATTGGTAGAATTAGGACCAAGTTAGCAACTAGTCAGAAAAAATTACAGCTCACTAGGAGATATCATAGGAGGCAGAATGTTCCAAGGATGGAGGGGGCCTTCTCGGGAGATGGTTTTGTATGACTGGAAGTGAAGCAAGGGCTCGAAAACCACTCCTCAGGTACATTCTAGACAGGTTTTCTAACACCCTGCTCCTCAAAATGTGGTTCAGAGACTAGCATTATCCACGGCAGTATCACATGGGAGTTGTCAAAAATTCAGAAATGCAAAATCTCAGGCTCCACCCATACCTACTGAAGAAGAATCTGTATTTTGCCATAGTCTCTACCTGATTCCTAGGCACAATGAAGTGTGAGTAGCAATGCTACAGGGCAAACTGAGCCCATGGCCTTTAAAGATACCTCCCAATGTGGTTCTTATATCATGGTAAAATTATGAATGACTCCAACATGTACTCAGTCATCATTTTGGTTTGATATTTAACTTTTAAACAATTTATGAAATGCTACATCTAATGATATAGGCTTTGAATAAAATATATTTGAATACTATTAATAAAACTATAAAATCAAAGGTCTGCTTAACTTAAAAGTAACTTAAAAGTTTCTGAAGAGTACAGCCTCAAAAATTACCTCTTCAAAGTAAGCTTTCATTTATCACATTATTTTTGCTATTATTTTAAAATTCTATACCATATTTGTGCCTTGTTTCCCACATACACATTTCCATTTCTCAAGGCAAACCCTAAATCAATCACACATTACATATATAAATAGAATTAAAATTCTTATCAGAACGGTAGAAGCTTCACAGGGATTTAATATTGCTTTAAAATTATTTATGCAAATGTGAAGTGCATAAATAACACTGCTACAAAAAAGCATGTCACACAAGGAATGTAAATAGCTTTTACATTTCTTATTTATAATGCAAAAAATCAGAAAATACCTTCTGTGTTTTTTAAGCCATAATTTTTCCATGTAGGATAGACTGTCTTCTTTAAATTCAATCATAAGTGGTTCTGTCCAAATTCTCAGATTAGTTTGTACTTCACATTCTTCCAATGAGTCTATAAAAATAAACATAATATGCATAATTAAGGTAACCTAGTCTACAAATTATCACATCTTGTCTCAAGATATAGAATTCACCATTTTTGAGGCAAATATGCTTTGATATTTGTCTGTATAATCAATAGTTCTAGACTTAAATGATGCAAAAGTGTTAAATATTGGTGATTTATTCTATTACTGTATAGATAGTTTTCTTCAATAATTTCTTGAAATGAAAAAAATCTTGATTCACAAGGTTTTTTAAAGCAACTAATTATTTTACATGATAAAGATAAATACAAATAGATTCATTATGTATTCTATAAACGCACACACACATAAAGGTATGTGCTAGAGCCACTGACAACAATATTTACACATTATGGGAAACAGAAAATAAATAACTCAAAATGGTACCTGGAGGAGAGTGCCATTTTGGCACTCTCTGTCCTCATGGCACCAACTGTCCTCATGAATTTATATCTACATGGCAACTTACTTCCAGATGCTTAAGATGTTTCTGAAGTACTACTAAATTAAAACCACCATTCAAAGATATTTAAAACTGATGGAGATTTCTGGGAAAGAAAGCAGCATAAATACAGAGTTACTAGTCTCTCCACCCTCCTAGATATTAGCCCTCTCTCCATAATGACCACACAGGAGAAAAAAGGTGGGAGAACATAGAGAAGTAGTAAAGAGGGAAACAATTTTTTTTTATAGACTGAAACTAGAGAATAATCCCAAGCTCATACTGCAGGCTTTAATAAATAGCTTTTAGAAACAGCCAAATGCCAGCAATAGAGATAAACCAAAAGAATGTAAGTCATCCACTCGTATTCTTCCCGAAGTGTAGAGCAGTGTTGAAGAAAGCAACTGGAGGATGTTCTGAGAACCACCATCAGAACGCATGAACTGAAAGAGTAGGAGTCAAGGACAAGAGCAAGTCATAGAAAAAAGGAGAGGCCTCCACTGTGAGTCCTCCTTTTCATAAGGAAACAAAATATTTCCCAGCAAGGAAGCTGAAAGAGAAAAAAAATGAGGACTCAATTTTTTTTCTGTCCAGGTCATGGAGAAGAGCCACTTGTGGCTTGAGAGATAACCCCCAAGTCTAGAAGGGTGATGAGGAGGAAGGAGATGAAGCAGCTGACCTGTGACTCACTCTTCTCCCATCACCAATGGCACATTCCCAGGAAATAAAGATGGCAGGTGGCCTGGGTTAACTTGCTTGTGAATATGCTAATAACTAGACTTTCTGGCAAACAGATGAATGATATTTTCTAGAAAGAGAGTCTTTAGCTATGTAATGCATTCAGCAGGATAAGCTTTGTTTCAAAGTGCTTACAGAAAACAAATCTAGAACGCATGGATTCATGAGTCATGTCTCCCTGAACAACGCCACACAAGCTATGGAACTGAGGTTTTGGTTTGCTCCCTTGTTTAACGGTTCCCTAGCTACCCTTTGTGTGAAGTTGTGTAAGACGTCCCATTGTTCATATTGAAGGGATGATGGGTATTTTCCTTAATAGACAATGCTTTTAAAAGTCTTAAGGTAAATTTGCCCAAGGTGTTTACGGAACAGCCAGGAGGCCAGTGTGGCTGAAACAGAACAAGCCAGGGAGAGAGTAATAGGAAGTGAGATCACAGAGATAGAGACTTCAGATTACATTGAACCTTCTAGGCCATTGTAAGTATTTGCCTTTCACACTGAAGGAAATGAAATTTTACAGTTCACTAAAATGTAATCAAGTTAGAAATCAATAACAGAAATAACTAGAACACTTGAAAATTCAAAGCTAATGGCCAAGAAACAGAGGAAAACATACTCAGTGTCACTTGTAATGAGGTACATAAATGAAATATACAATTTCATCTCTATCAGACCAGCAAAAATTTTTTAAAACTGACAGTTAAAGTGTTGGCGATAATGGGAAGCAGCCAAACCATTTATATACTGCAGAGAGGAGTATAAACTAACACAAATACTTTGGTAAAAAAATTCAGGTTTACCTAGTGTAGTTAAAGACACAGACACCCTATGACCCAGCTATTCTGCTCTCAGGAATAGACACCTAGAAATGTGTACACATGTGTACTATGAGACTTGTGCAAGAATATTCAAAACAGCAGTGTTTGCTGGGTAGGGCTAAGGGAATAAATGATGTTGAAGCACTCAGAAACTAAAAATAATGGAAAGCTGTTACCAACCCTAGGCTTGAGAGGACAAAGTTGGAGAAATTTGTAAGAAGTCATTGAAAGCAAGGGCTGTGGACGAAAGGTCATCTAAGTGCTGCTCTGTAACACAAGTAGAGAATGCAGTCACTGCAAAATCTCAGCACATCAAGGAGAGGAAAAGTAAGTACCTCTACCTCTTTCTACCCCAAATGGGAATCAACCTAAACAAACATCAACATTTAAACAGGTAAACAGTGGTGTAATCATATAAAGAAGACTTTTAAGCAGAAGACTCTTAAGCAGGGAAAATGAATGAAATACAACTATGCACATCTTTATGGGTAAATCTCAGTAAATTATGTTGAATAAGTTAAACAAGTTGGAAAAGAGTACATATACTAGTTTTCCATTTACACAATGTTTAAATACATGCAAATTTAACAATACATTGTTTAGAGATACACACATGCAGTAAACTGCAAGGAGATCAAGGGAATGAAAAAACACAAATCCAGGCTAGTGATAATCACTTAGAGGGGAGGGAAGAGGAAGAGAACAGGTTCTTATTGTTTTGTTTTTCTCCATAAGGTATATAAATTTTATAAATGTTCTTTTTATCTACTTAATATCTTAGGGAAAGGAAAATGTTTGCACACACATACATATAATATACACGCACATAAACAATCACATTTATAATACTCTGAGGCAAAATAAAATCACATATTATATCAACAGAAGTCCTCATCTTAATGATTTCTCCATGGCAACCACACTGTTGACCTCATTTCTTTACTTAAAAATGCAGTCCTCCATGGGTTTTTATGATAATACACTTTACCAACTTTCCTCCTATATCTATGCCACTCTTTGTCTTGTTTGTAGCCTTGTCTTTCCAAGCCACTAAATGTAATTCCTCTCTAGCTTGTTGTGCTACAACCTTGCTCTCTGAGGTCCAGCCACGCACATCTACCTTCAGTTCCATTAACACAATATGCTCTCTTCATCATGGAGCCTCTGTACATTCTAATTTGTCTCCACTCTCCAACTCGTTTTCTAGACTTCAACTTGAACCTTGGCTTCTTAGAAATCCCTTTTTAATTATCTGTATCAGTCAGTGTCCTGACAGGAAAGAAAAAACTCAAAGGGGTAATTTGAAGAAGATCAAATGAAGGGACTAATTTATAATCATGGTAAGGTTAAGGGAACAAGTGATGTTGAAGCACTCAGAGACTAAAAATAGTGGAGAGCTGTTACCAACCCTAGGCTTGAGAGGACAAAGTAAGGCAAGTGCTGTAAGTAGTCATGGAAAGCAATGGCTGTGGATGAAAGGTCATATGAGTGGAGCTAATGATATATGCAGACAAAGCAGTAACTGCAAAATCTCAGCACATAAAGGAGAGGGAGAGTGAATACCTCTACCTCTTTCTTCTCACCCTTCAATGTTCTGCTAGTGTCTCCAACTGGTCAAACCCAACCGGAAGCCAGAGAACAAGGGAGTTCACGTGATGCAGCCTCTAAAGATCAACCTCTAGGGGCACAGAGTAGGGCAGAAATGGGAAAGAACGGATCTGGAGAGACAGAGTCTACTTAGTTTGCATCTAAGCATCCATTTGTCTGTCTGTCTCTTCCTCTGAAAACAAAACAAAACAAAACAAAACTAACTCATGTCTGAAGCACAGGGAACACAAAGTTCTAGAGCCACTATGTATCACAGGGAGATTTCAATTTAGTGATACTCCCAACTAAATTTAAATGTTAGATACCAGTAGTACGTGTCATATTAGGTATCAGGAAAAAGAGAGGAAAAAAAAAAAAAACAATTACTCAATATACAACATAGCTGCCATGGTTCTTCATTTTGTAGCTTGTTTTGAAGCCTACCTTGATTTGTTTACCATAGCTTCCTTCTCTCATCACCCATTCTGTTTACCTTGCTGTCTGCCAACCCCTTTTACCTGGTAGAGGACTAAAATCCTTCTCAAAAGATTCAAGACCATAGAAGCCCTCTTTTCATTGGGTTGCCACATTTTTCCAATGAACATTATTACTGGACACAGAAAAATTAAGTATGCCACTGAATGGTTTGCAGATGAAGTCTATCTTTTCTTTATTGTATGATAACAATCTAATTGTTCCTTCATACTTGTGCTCAAACAACATGGTCGGTACAGTAACCCTTCCTGACTATTAACTCAGTGCTGATGAGCCCCAAATGGCAGTGGGTAGTCTCAGCTTCCTGTTTAATGGAAGTTTTGCCGGAGTTTCATGTAATATAGAGCCCCTTGTAGGAAAAGCACCCCAAACTCACAAGATGTTGTTTCTCAGCTGGAACCCATACTGAACCTTCAGCAGGCCATTCCACAAAACTATCAAGCTAGCTGGATAGTGCTGCACATGGTAAGATGAGTGAATTCCATGAGTATGAGCCTATTCCTATACCTTTTTCATAATAAAATGAGTGTCTTGATCTAAGACACTCATTGTGTAAGACACCACAGTGACAAATAAAGCTTCTGCTGGCAGATATACTACAGGAAGAGAAGGCAAATCCTTTTCTGAAATATGTAGCTTTTCCCATGAAGACAAATTACTGCCCTACCCATGATGGAAAGGGTCCAATATAATCATTCTGTAACAGATACTCCCTGTTCACAAAATCCATTTAGCATCATGCCATCAATCTAATGGGCAAGCATTATCTTCTGTGCAATAGCAAGACAATCAAGGTTCTTTGGGACTACATAATGCTAGAAAGCTGGAGAGTTAATGTAGGTCTGAAGCAAGACTGTGAGGGTATACTGTAACCTCTGCCATATGTTATCAAACTATCTCTGGTTATATTTATTAATAGAAATAGAAAAGAATACATTTGATATGTCAAGGAGCAGTAAACTATAGCCCTTGGGCCAAATCTGGCCCACTGCTTTTGTATGGCTTTCAAGCTAAGAATGGTTTCCACATATTTTAATGGCTGAAAAAAATCAAAAGAAGGATAATATATTGTGACATGTGAAAATTATGTAAAATTCAAACTTGTATCCATAAACAAGGTTTTATTAGAAAATAGTCACACTCGTTTGTTTATATATTGTCTTTCATGATACAGTGGCAGAGTTGTATGGCCCTTCTGAATGGCCCTCAAAGCTTAAAATATTTACTATCTGTCACTTTACAGAAAAATCAACCCCTAGGCTAGGTCAATAGCTGTCTCCCTCCTCCGACCATGGAGAATGTGTTGGTTTTCTCCAGCAAAGACACTACATCTAGAAAAGCAACTGTGACCTGTATCATCATCATCGGATCAAGTTTAATCTGTAGTCATTTTCCAAGGTCATTGGCTTTTGTACCAAATAAGTAAGTTAAATGGAAATATAATAAAAAGCAGTATTCCTGCATCTTTCAGGTCTTTGATGTTGGCATTAATCTTTGCAATCCCCAGGTATTGCTTCTGGCATGGTATTTTATTAGCATGGACATTGGTAAGGAAGGGAGACAGTTCTAGGGTCTTCTACTTACGTACTACCACAACAACCTTCATGCCACAGGTCAGACCATCAATATAGGCATTATTCCTGTTACTGAGTATATGTGTTCCCAAGAGTCAAGACTGGGAAAATAACCACATAATGGTCCCACAGTCCCAATGCACTATGAGACAGAATAAAGACAAGAGTCTATCTATCACTCCACTTCCATAAATCTCTAAGACTGACTGGTGGATTACGGTGGTACTTAGGGTCTCCAGGGTCTCTAACTGTCAATTCAGACCCAGAATCTAATAACCCCTCTGAAGTTCTGGGCATTGCCTTTCCTCAGTGCATGTTTATCCTGGTAAATAGCCATAAGTTCTGTAGTGAAAGCTTAGAGGAAGATTCATAGTGTACCCTGTGACCACACTACAAAATGCTGCAAAAGGACCCAGCCTCTACCTCAAGGGGCTTCAGATTTGTGGTCTGGCTTAGGGCTGAGAACTTTATAATAAACTCTGAATCCCCAATATGGTAGCTCAAGTTGGGTCTCTGTGCATCAGGATGGAAATTTTCTACTCGGATAGGAAAAACAGGAGTCTATACAAACTTGTTCATTCTTATGTACTCCAATTAGTACCACAGATCTCTGTGAATTGAAACAATCTAATTACTAGTCTTCCTTGCCCCTTATTTTGGTAATTTTTCCACTATAACTTTGATAATTATATGCCAACATCTGGCCTCTACCACTCCAGGTTTCCATGATTCCTTTGAAATCAGGCAGTTCAATTCCATTTAAGCATCTTTATCCACAATCTTCAGCCTATAGAGGAAAGCTACAACACATCAGTTCTTCTATTATTTTTAAATACTATGTCTTCAAAGTGGACAATCAAAAAGGTATTTCTATAGAACACTTAATCCCTTTCAGAGTAAAAAAGTAAAAAATACATCAAAATGTGAAAGCACAAATAAAAGAGCACATAAAATAACATAGTCAATGAGAGTTATATTGATGTACATACTAAAACAGGGTATACAAATAAAGTCTTGGAAGTATTAACGAAATTAACATATCATGAACAAATGTAGGAAAAATATTTGAAAGAGAGAACATTATTTAGTAAAAAATCAGATTTTAATTGGGAATAAGGTGTGTGATATCTTGACATTAGGAATTACACTATGTTACAAAAGAGGACTAATCAGGAGGGTTCCTTCACTGGAAAAAAAATGAAATAAAAATCATAAAATTGAATGCTGTCAACTAAGTTACATGATTTAAGTTTATTATCTAATATTTTATTTTTAATGAAAAGCAATTGGAAGCCTCAACAAGATTCTGAGTAATAAAATTTATAAATTGAATACTTCTAAAGGTATGATTTCCCTCAAAAGGTACTGGGAAACAAAGAAAAGGCACTATACACTTCGGTCATCCAGATCTTCAATGTTTAGAATATGGGTGCGAAAATTACCAAGGAAAAATAAAAACAAATATTTCTTCAAAAAGAAAGAAAAACAAAAGACAAATTAATTATCCCCCTGAACTTCACAGCAGTCCCTGAAATATATTTCTCAAGACACATATAAGAAAATTCTCTACTCCTCTCATCTCATAGATCCTCCTGTTTTATATGTTGTAATTACAATTCAATAAAGGAATAGTTGTTCTGACAAAACTTTCTGCTAGAAGAGGAGCTGAGAGAATCTAATTCTCTATTCATTTGACAGCCTGAATTTACGTAAGAAACAAAGGCAAATATATCCCCAATGCCCAATTCTGGGGTTTATAAATGTTAAAACACTAAACCGATGGTCATAGAGTGACTACTCCTTTGAAGAGTTATATCAAACTACTATCCCAATGTTTCAGTGTTTCTGAACACTGCATTTATATTCACAGAGAATGGAGATAAAATAAATTCAGCTTTATTTTAAAGCATTCATTTTATTTAAGAAAACAAAGCAGTACCTGGTTTTGCTGCATGTAACTTCTGTTTCTCATTGTCATCATGATGTCCAGTTCTCCACTGATTTAGAACTTCTTGAAAGGATTGGGCAGAAGCTTCTTCAACAAATGGCCCTTCACACAAGAGCCTATCTCTTGGATTTGCACATTCTTCTTTTTTTGTTGTTGAAAGTTCTACCTAAAACAATTAACAGTGTATCTAAGTGTGCTTTACTAAATGTTCTGTATCTTACAATACAGGTAGCATTAACTACTGAGCATTGTGAATCACACATTATTTTTAAACTTAGAATAGAATGTTTTTAAGTTGAACTTATTTATGTGCTTTACTGATTTCTTTAAAACTATTGACAGTTTTAAACGGTCTCTTCAGAAAGTACTAAAACTAGAGCCTACAGGACTGAGGGTTTATCATTATGTTATCCACCAGTGTTTTCCCTGGAAAGCAGTGATAGCCTTGTATCTAATTCTACTTCTCCAGTCTCCTGCTCCCTGCAACCTCCCCACAGCAGAAAGAACAGTTTCTTAACATGTAAATCTGATGTCACTTCTCTGCTCCAAACCCTCCAATGACTCTCTGTGAAACCCTCAGTTCCTATTAGGACTTATAAGGCTGTACACAACTTTGTACCCCTCTGCCTTTCACTTCACTTCCTTTAATTCTCCCCTTCATTCACCCTGCTCCAGCTAAACTTATCTTCTTTCAGTTCTAGGAACCCATCAAGCATATTCCACTCGAGGGCCTTGCGCAAGCTATATCGAATGCCTGGAATGGTCCCTTTTCATATCTTCACACAGCCATTCCACTCATTTAATCTGGTCTTGGCTCAAATGTCACCTACTCAGAGAATAGGTGATGACACTACTGATGACCCTAAAAACAAAGCCCCTTTCTCCCCCACTTTCCAATCTCTTATCTGCTTTATTTTTCTCTCAATAACTTATCTCCATGTGAATTTACTCTACATGTTTGTTTATTGCTGGTCTCTCCCCATTAGAATGTAATGGGATCAGGAATGTTGTCTGTTTCCTCAGTGCCAAGAGTAGTGCCTGGCACAAAGTAGGTGCTCGTTAAAAGTTACCTGAATGAATGCACAAATTAATGAATGCATATGAAAAACTGCCTGCTTCTCAATGTAATGATGGGGGGAAAGGATGAATTCCGTACAAAATATAGATCCACTGTGAACACACAGAAGAAAATAAAGGTAGGATTTGGCAGTTATCCAGTGAATCAGAGAAAACAGCCAAATTAGGAATCTAAAGCAAAATAAGTCCCGCACCAATGCTGAATTATCAAATGTGGATTACCCACACTGATGAAATTGCTAAATCTCCATTGTGTATCTTCTAGATACAACAGTAGAATCCTCTATGTTCAGCCCTTAATTGCAGAAAAACCAGGCAGATTGTCAGAGGACAACTGAGTGAAAATCGTTAAATATGTGCATATATAAAATTCAGTATAAACAAAAAGCATCTGGAACCTACAGACTCTATGCTAGTGGTTGACACAGAAACACAGAAATAGAAATAGGAGCAAAGAGCAGGAATTTAACTCAGATAAACAAGAATCCTATGGACAAAAAGTGGCAGGGGCAGTATTCCGGAGTGAGAGAATGGTATATATGTTAAGGCATGGAGTTAAAGAACACAGTGGTATGGAACTGTATGCAGTTGTGTTGCTATAGCAAAAAGTGGGATATGAGAAAATATAAAGGGTGGAAAGACAAGTAGGGGCAGATTGTAAAGGATCCTGCCTGCCATCCAGAGAAAATTACACTTAAACATATTGGAAATGCAAACCTACTGAAGAGTCCCACCCAGTAGCTACTGAAGAGTCCCACACAGTAGTGTGGGAGAGAAAGAAATTGGAGAACAGTGAGTTTGGATGCAAGGAAACCAATTAAAATTTACATCTATTTCTCAATATCTATCAACATTACAAATGCATAACCCTCTTCACCTAAGAATTTTATCATATGGATATACTCATATATATGCAAAACAATATTTTTCAAAATTATTTTTTATACTATAGTTTATACTGGCAAAAGATTAAAACAGTATAAATGTTGATCAGAGAAAACATAGTTTAAAAGTTATTTTATAGCCAATAAATGGAATATTTTACAACCACTATATAGAATGAGAAGGCTGTGGAATACACTTATATGGATAACAAAACTACTGTTAAGTGTAAAAAGCATGTTTGCAGAGCAGTAGGCAACACACTAGTATTTGTGTTAAGAAATACCTACATACAAAAGTAGAATAATTATTAACTTCTAGAAGGGGAGAGAAGAAAATGCACTTTTCACTTTATAGACCTTTTGCACTTTAAGCAAAAGCTAATTTCAGTATTTGGAATAGCAATAAGAATAGAAGTGACCAAATATTCAAGAGTTTTCAGACGGTTTTAAGATGAGATGTGGTAACTGATTGGACATGCAAAGGAGAAAGAGAAATGACTATAGAAAATAAATGTTCCTGCTGGCTTGGAAAGCTAGAAGAGAGGCTGCCACCAACAGTAACATCCATAGGTTTTGGAGAAGACATGATGAATTTTGTTTGGAAATACTGAGTCTTAGAAGTATGTGGGAAGGTATTTACAGGTATTCAGTAAGCAATATGTGAATGCGTGTGTATATGTATGCTGCACTCATGAAGATGCACTGAAAACTCAGTGCTTAATACAAAAGGAGTTAAGTATTCTGGTGATTCTAGCAGCTTTCCAGGGCAGCTCCTTTCCAAGCAATGAATCAGAGACATAAGACATTCACATTTTACAGCTATGCCTATGGAATACTTGGCTTCCACACAGCGGTGGCAGGAAAGGGAAAAGCCAGAGGATAGTACATTGGCTCTTAAATGTTTCAGCTCAGAACTGTCATATGTCACTTCCACTCAGAGCCCATCAGGACGCTGCCCGATTCTACAGGGGCTAGGAAATTTGAAGAAGCACATGGAATCCAATGCTGTGCATCAATTACCCCTCTAGGCTACACGATACCCCACAAAATATGTTTTAATATCCCCACTGTCCAGAAAACGAAACAGAGGATCAAAAGGTTAAAGTAAACTACCCGATGTTACAAAGCTAGAAAACCAGAGTCAGGATTTCAAACCCAGGTTTCAGTCTCTAAAATGAAAGTTCTTTCATGAACTGCACCCATTTCCAAGGATATCCACTGGCTTGAATCCATAAGAAAAGTCCTAAGACAGATATCAGGCTTTAGCACCATTTTGACTCTTCCAGGCATTCAAATTGCTTGGTAAGCCAATTAAAAATCAGATTCCTGGGCCCAACCTAGATGTAAAAGAAAATCGAAGTTTGAGTGGCAGGCCAGGAATGCACATTTTTTACAAACTTACCCAGTGATTCTGATGCTTATTGCAGCTGGAGAACCTCTGCTCCTCAGCACAGAGTAGTACGAAGCATATGAGGGGGGTACCTCTTTAGTGTGTGCACTGTGTACAGGTGCACACCTGAGGGTCGACAGCAGGCATGCCCAACCAGGACTACTCACCAGAATGACTGAGCAGGTGTTAAAACCACACGTCTGGACCCACCCAGAGAGATGCTAAACTCAGTCATGTGTGTTTCTCTAATGTTTCTCCAGTTGATTCTAATGGGCATTCCTGGATGAAACCACTGAATTAATGGCTTTACGTTAAGACCGGGGTGGAGGGTCTATACAGCATACACAGTTACCGATGGGAACAAGAGGCAGCATTTATCTTAGGGATTAAAAGAGCAGGCAAAAGAGTAGCTCCATAGCTTTCTAGTAGAGCTAGTTACTTAAATCCTCTCTGGCTTTCTCATCTGTTAAGTGAGATAATATTAATGTAAAACTTATATGGCTATTGTGATTATTGGATAAGATAAAGCAATTAAAGGATTAAGCCTAGCATACAGTGTTTAATAAATGTTAGCTGTTGATTTATCACTATTTTTATTGGTAGGATAAATTAGATAAAATGGCAGGCATGAAGGAGAAACCTTTAAAACCACAGCCTCTGGGTAATGGTTAAAAGCAGGTAATATGGGGTCATAAGGCCTGGGTTCAAATTGAAGTTCCACTATCAATGATATCTTGGGCAATTTAAAAAAACTACTTTGCCACTATTTTCTCATCTGAAAAAAAAGAAAAAAATTTAAAAGGGTAAAAAGAGATAATACACGTAAAATATGTAGGATGGTGTCTGGCACATAGTCGGTCCTCAGTACATTATTATTCTAATAAGACTGTAACTCATTCAGTGATTATTCACAAGCACCCTTGGCAGGTCTATTAGTGAAATTCATGCCAAACCGCCAACCTTCTTGGACAATTCAAGTATAGTTTCTCTGCTGTAAAGAGGTCCTACTACCATAGAGCATGTTTCCTTTTATGTTCTCTGAGCAAGGGTTAGGAACTCACAGGACTGAAGTTCAAGCCTGATTCTGTCACAAAGTAACAAGCTGTGTGACCCTGGCCAAGCTACTATTTCTGAACTACAGTGAAAAGGCGAGTGGCATCTAAAAGAATGAGGATTATTAATTACAAGGATCAAAATTTGAGGAAGTTTCTTTCTTGCTAAAGAATCAATACAACAAGTCTATTATTAAAACACAAACATGAGCTGATGAAAGCTTATCTAGTACATCATAGGATCAGTAATCAATCTGAATGACCACACAATTTGGTATAAATCTGATTTTAAATAACTGTGAAATTGCCTGTCACCTAAAACACTTGGCAAGGTTTTGTATTTCTAGCCTCTCTGAGATCCTGATTAATATAAAATTGTTATATTGCATTGTGGTTTTTTTTTATATTTCTCCCAAATATTCATTTCCTGATGTGGTGAAAATGCCTGGAAAGCAATATGATCAAAGGATCATTCATCAAAAAACTAGTAGCCAGTGAAATCAAAGCAATCTCTTTAAAAGGATTTTTACAGTGAAAGTGTTTCTGATTAATAAAAAAACAAATTCATATTAACCAACAATGTGATCAAATAATCTCCAAAACTCTACAGCTCTAGTTGAGTATATGAATGACAGTTTCCATGATCATGTATGACAGAAAATGTCTACTATATTTTCCTCAGCTTACCTCAGAGCTGCTCCCCTGAAGAAGAAGAGATTTGGTTTTATGCTGACTTTTACTAATCCCTTTTGTAGAACAATTCTCCCCTTTGGGTTCATCTGGATTAACTTTCTTTATAAGCTGATGGGCAACATCCAATACATTGGATAATATTTGAGATTTTGCCTATAAATAAACAAAATAGGAATAAATAGCCTAATATGTCAGCCTAAGTAATTTAGATATATTAAATCATGTTTTCATTATTCTATGACTAATAAACTTCAATGCATTTTATTTAATATTTAAAAATACAAATTGCCATTTACATCAACCATATAATAGTGACAGCTGCCATCTACTGAAGGGCTAGTTTCAGCTCATACTATCCTAAGTATCTTAAAAACATGTTATTTAATACTCAACTCTAAAGCATAACTATTTTTATCATTGTTTTAGGGATAAAGAAAGGAAAGTTTTGAGGGTTTAAGTAACTTGCCCTTGGTCACATGGTGAGTGGGTGGCAGAGCTGGGAAGTGACCCCAGGTGTGTACAATTCTAATGACTCCTAGCCTTTCCACTATATCGACACTAAATAGGTAGGTGTGCTATTTTGCACACATCATGGCTAAAGAACTAAATATAATCTAGAGGGAGCCTGAATAAGCAGTAATGAGTATTTTGTTGGTGATAAAACATTTTTAGAAAGTATTAACTACTCAAAAGTGCACATCCAGAAGTGCCCTAGCAAACTCCCAGTTGTTCTTTTCGCCATGCCTTTGCTCATGAGTGTCACTTACCAGGAAGGCCCTCCCTCCTCTATTATCTTCTTTGCCGGGCACACTCCTACCTCTCCTTCTAGATTCACCCCAAGTTACTCCCATGGGTCCAGGCACCTCTCCCTGCCGCCCTCCCACAGATGCATGAGGCACCCATTCTCTGCACCCTCTTCCTACCCTGAGGAGATCCCTACCAGTCCACACAGTATTGATTTTATATCATCTTTTGATGTCTGTCTACACCATAAAAGTTCACAGAAGAAAAACACCATGTCTTCTTCAATCTTTGTGTGGCTACCACAGTGCCTGGCAAATAGCATATGGCAAAATAACATAAAAATAAGGTGTTGGGGATGGGAGAGGGAGAATCACAGAATTAAAATAAATAACTGGGAAACAAGAATTCAAAAAGCCTTTTCAAGGAAGGCCCTATTTTCTAAAGGACTTCCTATAGGCAATAAGCCTGGTTTGCCCAAGGAGACCTTGCAGGATTCTGGATCCCATCTGAGCTTGAACCAAACAAACTCCAGAGGGAAGATGCAGGCACTTCAGAGACTCTCTGAAAACCTGACATTAGGAACACAAGTAATAGGTCTTACTTCTTAGCAAATGTTCTCAAGATAGAGGAAAACTTCAGCAGGGATCAGAAATGATTATTTTATACTCTCCCATGAAAATGTGCCTATTTTAAAATTTTCATCTAGCTACCTATTTAAATAGCTAAGACTACTTTCCAGTTATGATCTTTAGTAAATCTATTAAGATTCACTGCAATCTGATTCTGGAATAAATCAGTGAACATCAAATTAACTAGTGTTACTTCACACTGAATTAATAAATTTATCTATGAAAAATGACTAAAATGACCCATGCACACATATTGCTGTCCATATACAAACCTATGGCATCTGCTCCAAATTTTCCCAAAGATCATCAAAAAGCCTTTACAGACCTAAGCAGTCCTTATTTTTAAAAGAAATTCATATTTATAATACAAAATTGTTGTCTATATTCATTATACTGTGCATTAGATCTCCATGGCTTATTTACTACTTGTTGTAAGTGTGTACCCTTAAACAACATCAGTCTTATCCCTTCATGGCCCCATCCCCTGTAAACACCATTTTGCTGTTTTTTATGAGTTTGACTTTCTGGATTCCACATATAAGGGATATCATACAGTATTTGTCTTTCTCTGTCTGACATATCTCACTTAGCATAATGTGTTCAAGATCGATCCATGTTGTCACAAATGGCAAAAGGATATCCTCCTTTCTCATGGCTGAATGATCCACATCTTTTTCATCCATTCACCCATTGATGGGCATTTAGGTTGTTTCCATATCTTAGATATTGTGAATGATGCTCTATAGGAGTGTATCTATCTCTTCAAAATCCTGTTTTAATTTCCTTTGGCTATATATCCAGAACTGGAACTGCTGAATCGTATGGTAGATCTATTTTTAATTTCTTGAGGAAACTCCATATTATTTTCCATAGTGGCTACACCAATTTACATCCCCACCAACAGTGCACAAGGGTTCCCTTTCCACCACATCCTTGCCAGCACCTGTTGTCTTCTTGAGGACGTTACTTGGTTTGGGGTTAGTGGAGATTATAAAGAGGTACAAAGGAATATTTGGGGAGTGATAGAAATACTGTGTATTTATTTATACTGAAGGTTACACAAGTGTATTGAAATGTATTTTCAGAACTAATCAAGCTGCACACTTCAAAGGAGTGCATTTTACACAACAATGTGAACATACTTATCATTGCTGAACTTAAAAATGGTTAAGGTGGTAATGTTAACATTTTTTGTATTTTACCACAATTTTTAAACAATGTGGACACAGAAATAATGTGTGATTTTATTGTTCATAAATTAAACCTGAATAAACTTGATTTATCAAGGAAAAAAAGGAAATTAAGCCAATGGTAATGTTTCATTTTTCCAGAAACATCTGCATTTTAACAAATATTTTTTTAAGCAAAGTAATCCAATTTAACCAATTTGATTTTAAATTCCCTAGAATAAAGTACTATTGACTTCAAAGGTGGTTAAAATTTCTAGTTTATATTTTATATTTTAAAAAATATCAAAAAACAATAGTATTTTATATAAAATTATCAAGATAGAATTATCATTCAAATATATATATATACATATTTAAATAGCACAGAACAAAGATTATTTCTGTCCTAAAATGAATCTTGCTATCAATGATTCAGTAATTTTTATAACAGTTTTAGGTAGCATATTAAGAGACCCTTAAATGGCCAAAAAAATGATTTTATTCTTAAGTTAAATTTAGTGGGCTTCCCTGGTGGCACAGTGGTTAAGAATCTGTCTGCCAATGCAAGGGACACGGGTTCGAGCCCTGGCCCGGGAAGATCCCACATGTCGCGGAGCAACTAAGCCCGTGCACCACAACTACTGAGCCTGCGCTCAAGAGCCTGCAAGCCACAACTACTGAGCCCACGTGCCACAACTACTGAAGCCTAAGCACCTAGAGCCCGTGCTCTGCAACAAGAGAAGCCACGACAATGAGAAGCCCACGCACCACAAGGAAGAGTAACCCCTGCTCACCACAACTAGAGAAAGCCCGCGCTCAGCAACAAGGACCCAACACAGCCAAAAATAAAAACAAACAAATAAATTTAGTGCTAAAAAATAAGATAAATATCATGAATAACTGATAAATTGGAATGCTATATCTAAATGTCTTAAGATTCCATTAATTCAACATAAATAAAATGCCAATAAATGTGAATTTTTTTTTTTCCCACGACATCTTACATTTAAATATTACTCTTCTTGGTTGTTAGAGTATATATGTATACTCTATTTTTCTCATTCTCAAAAGAATTTTACAAGGAAAGTGAACAGAATTGTGATACCTATTACTTAGACAAGAAAACCCTAGCTCATAAAGCTTAGGTCAAAGCCAAGTGGATACAAAACGCTGCGGCCTGAGTTAGAATCAAGGTCTTCCTTCTTCCAGCCTAATCCCTTTTCCCTACCGAATTATGTTAACACAGAAAATGTGTTTTACTTTTGACTTTCTGAAACTTAAAATTATGAAATTGTATCTCTAATAATGGATATGAACATTGTTCCTTCCATTTAACAAAACAAAACTACATACATCGTGAAATGTTTACCACAATAAGTTTAGTGAACATCCATTATCTCATATAGATACAAAATTAAAGAAATAGGAAAAAAAATTTTCCTTATGATAAGAACTCTTAGGATTTACTCTCTTAACAACTTTCATATATAACATTAATATATACAACTGCTTGTGCAGAGATTAGATTGTTGAGTTCTTGTTTTTAATTACATTTATTGTGCTTATTTATTTTCACGTTTGACCAAGCACTAGCACATTGAGGGGAGGAATAGAGATACTCCTTTCACTCATCTCACCTACATATTGCAGGAGAGAGGGGAATTGGAGGGCTACATGAACTTTGAAAAAACAAAACTTTTGAGCAACAACGTTAAAAGTATTCTATAAGAGTAGAATTATACAACAAACTTAAGCCATCTATCCCCTAACTAAGAGGTGTAAAATTTAACAGAATCGTTAAGATTAGAAATTCACCACTATACTATAACATGCTATTTTATAATACTTAGAAGTTCCTACGTATGTGAAAAATATATCACCCATATATTATTTTTAACAATGTTAATTCTTCCAATGATCGCAGAATATCTTTCCATTTGTTTGTGTCTTCTTCAATTTCTTTCAGCAATATTGTTAATAGTTTTCATGCACAGGTCTTTCATCTCCTTGGTTAAATTTATTCCTAGATATTTTATTTTTTTACTGCAGTGGTAAATGAATTGTTTCCTTAATATCTCTCTCTTCTAATTTGTTGCTAGTGTATAGAAACACAACCTTTTTTATATTGATTGCAAATTTATGGTTTTTGTTTATTATTCTAATAGCTTTTCAGTGAAGTCTTTATGGTTTTCTGTAAATAAAATCATGTCATCCACAAATAGTGACAGTTTAACTTCTTCCTTTCCAATTTAGATGCTTTTTATTTCTTTTTCTTACCTAATTGCTCTGGCTAGGACTTCCAATACTATATTAAATAAGAGTAGTAAGAGTGGGCATCCTTGTCTTGTTCCTGATCTTAGAGGGATAGCTTTCAGGTTTTCATCATTGAGTATGATGTTAGCTGTCAATCTGTCATATATGGCCTTTATTACTTTGAAGTATATTACCTGTATACACATTCTATTGAGAGTTTTTATCATAAATGGGTGTTGAATATTGTCAAGTCCTTTTTCTGCATCTTTTGAGATGATTATTTGATTTTCTCTTTCATTTTGTTAATGTGGTGTATCATGTTGATTGATTTGTGAATGTTGAATCATTTTTGCATCCCTGGAATAAATTCCACCTGATCATTGTGCATGATCCTTTAAATGTATTATATCTGGTTTGCTAATATTTTGTTGTGAATTTTTGCATCTATGTTCATCAGAGATATTGGCCTGTAATTTCATTTTTTTGTGCTGTCCTTGTTTGGTTTTTGGTAACAAGGTAATGGTCTTGTAAAATAAACATTCCCATCTCTTCAAATTTTTGGAAGAGTTTGAGAAGGATAGGTATTAAACCTTCTTTGAATGTTTGGTAGAATTCACTCATGAAGCTGTCTATCCCTGGACTTTTGCTTTTTGGAGGGTTTGTGATTACTGTTACAATCTCCTTACTAGTGATTGGTCTATTCAGATTTTCTATTTTTTCATGATTCAGTCTTGGAAGATTGTTTGATTCTAAGAATTTGTCCATTTCTGCTAGGTTGTCCTATTGTTGGTGTATATCTATTTGTAACATTCTCTTATGATCCTTTGTATTTCTGTAGTAGCCATTGTAATTTTTAGTCTTTTGTTTCTAATTTTATTTATCTGAACCTCCTCTCTTCCTTAGTGAATCTAGCTAAAAGTGTGTCAACTGTATCTTTTCAAAGAATGAGCTCTGTTTAATTGATCTTTTCTATTGCCTAAAGTCTCTATTTCATTTCCACTCTGATTTTTATTATTTCCTTTCTTCTACTGACTTTGGGCTTCATTTGTTCTTCTTTTTCTAGTTCCTTTAGATGTAAGGTTAGAATGTTTGAGAGGTTTTTTGTTTCTCGAGTTAGGCCTGTAATGCTACAAACTCCTCTCATAGTACCACTTTTGCTGCATCCCATAGATTTTGGTAGGTTGTATTTTCATTTTTATTTGTCTTCAGGTATTTTTTTAATTTCTCCTTTGACTTCTTCATTGACCCAACAGTTGTTCATTGGCAAGCTGTTTAGTCTTCATACATTTGTGACTTTTCCAGCTTTCTTCTTACAATTAATTTCTATTTTCATACCACTGTCATCAGAAAAGGTGCTTGATATGATTTCAATCATCTTAAATTTATTGATATTTGTTTTGTGCCAAAAGATATGGTCTATTCTTGAGAAAGTTCCATGTGCATTTGAGAAGAATGTGTACTCTGCTGAATTTGGATGGAATGTTCTGTACAAATTTATCAAATTTGTCTGGTCTAATGTTTCATTTAAGGTTGCTGTTTCCTTGTTGACTTTCTGACTGGGATGATCTATTCACTGATGTAAGCAAGGTGTTAAAGTTCCCTACTATTAACTATTTTTGTGTTGCTGTCAATTCCTCCCTTTAGGTCTGTTAATAATTGCTTTATATATTTTGGTGCTCCTATGTTAGGTGCAAATATATTAACAAATGTTATATATTCTTGATAAATTGTTCCCTTTATCATTATATAATGTCTATTTGTCTCTTGTTACTTTAGCTTGAGGTTTATTTTAACTGATATGAGTATGTTTACAATCACTTTCCTGTGGCTACCATTTTCTTAGAATATCATCTCCCATCCCTTTACTTTAAGCTTACGTCTGCTTTTAGAGCTGAGTCTCCTGAGGCAACATGGAGTTGGTTCTCGTTTTTTAATCCATCCAGCCACTCTGTGTCTTTTGACTGGTGAGTTCAATCTATTCACATTTAGGATGATTATTGACAGCATAGGACTTAGTACTGCCATTTTATCTTGTTTTCTGGTTGCTCTATATCTCCATTGTTTCTTTTTCCTGTGTTTCTGTCTGCCACTTTACTTTGGTAGTTTTCTACAATGTTTTTCACAGTTTCCTCTTGTTTTATATTTTATGCCTCTGCTCTAGATTTATGTTTTGTGGTTACCATGAGGTTTATATAAAAGTCTCATAGATAAAATAGTCCTTTTTCTGCTGATAGCATTATCTTCATTTGCCTATTCAAGTTCCATTCTTGTCCTCTTCCCCTTTATATGTTTTTGTTGTCTCAAATTATCCATTTTTATGTTGTGAGTTTGTAACCAAATTGAAGTGTCTATACTTATTTTTACTGCTTTTTCCCCTTTAACCTCTATGCTATAATTGTTTAACAACCTAATCTGAAACAGAGTTGTAATTTTCTGATTCTATTTATCATTTTACTCAAAGTTTTGTGTACTTTTGCCTTCTGATTTTAGGTAGAAGAGCCCTGTTCAACATTTTTGGTAAGGCAGGTCTAATGGTGATGAACTTCCTCAGCTTTTGTTTGTCTGGTAAATGCTTTATTTCTCCTTCATATCTGAAAAATAACTTTGCTGGGTAGAGTATTCTTGGCTGACAGTTTTTATCTTTCAATATTTTGAGAATATCATTCCACTCTCTTCTGGCATGTAGAGTTTCTGCTGATAGCCTGATGGGGGTTCCTTTGTAAGTTACTATCTTTTTTCTCCTGGTTGCCTTAAAAATTCTTTATCATTGCCTTTTGACAGTTCTAATATAATGTGTCTTAGAGAAGGTCTTTTTGCACTGAGATAATAATGTGTTCTCTTAATTTCCTGGACTGGTATCTCCAGATCCTTCAGATTTGGGAGGTTCCCAGCTATTATTTCTTTAAATAAACTCTCTGCCCCCTTCTCCCTCTCTTCTTCTAGGATAGCCATTATCCTTATGCTGCCTTTCCTAATGGAGTTGGATAGTTCTCAAAGAATTTCTTCATTTTTAAAAGATCTTAGTTCTCTCTCCTCTTCTACCTGAATCACTTCTATATTTATATCTTTGAGTTCACTAATTCTTTTTTCCATATGGTCTCTATTTCCAGTGCTTTCTAATGCCTTCTTCATCTCATTTATTGAGTTCTTCAGCTCTAGATTTTCTGTTTGTTCTGTTTTTCAGAGTTTCAGTTTTGCTGAAGTATTCCCTCTGTTCATTAATTTTATTCCTGGGCTCATTTGAATGGTCTGTCTGAGTTTTCTTGTAACTCACTGAGTTTCCTCATGACAGCTATTTTGAATTCTCTATCAGTTAGATTGCATTATCCTATGACTTTAAGTTCTATTTCTAGAGAATTGTCATTTTCTTTTTGTGATACTGTATTATCGTGGTTTTTCATGGTGCTTGAGGAGTTGTTCCTCCGCCAGCGCATTTGAAGTAGCAAACACCTGTCTTATTTAGATAAAGCTTTTTAGCTTTGATTCTAACAGTTAAACAAGTTGGTATATATTAGAAGCCTTTCTTTTGTTTTTCAGTAGGTGACACCACAGCACAAGTTTTTGGTTTCTCTTACCTGAGCTGCCTCTGGCTATGTTTGAGAATGGGCACTTTCCACCCTCCACTGCCTCTGTCAGAGGTGTCCTCAGTATCCAAGTTGTCACTGCTTGGGTTTCTGGGGTTGCTGATGCCTTGCTGTGCCAGTGTCACTGCTGCTGCTAGCATTGCCACTGGGGGCACCAGGGTAGTGGGCACCCCACCGCATCCAAGGTCACCCGGATTGTGGGGAAAGTAGCATGGGTCATGAGCACCCCTGCTGCATCTGGGGTTGTCAGGTTCAAGGATGCCACTGCCACAGGTAGGGGGAGGCCAGAATCACAGGCACCCACCATGGATGGAGGGACCATGGTTGTGGGCCCTTGCCGCCAGCACTGCTGCCTGGTCCCCTGTGGCCATGGGTGCCACTGCAGTTGGGATTCTGGAGTTATCTGCTCTGCTACTGGGTTCTCTGGGGCTGTGGGATCACCTGCCATGGCCAGCAGGCTGGGATCATGGGTACCACCCCCGCTGTTCCAACAGTTCTGCCTCTTCTTTGTGTTCCAGTCCACTCACCTCCAGATGTACAGATGCGTGGAACTCTCTGGCATCCTAGTGTGTTGGACAGAGGAAGCTTTGCTGAGTTATGTATGTTTTACTAGTTGTGGACTGAAGGAGAGAGATAAACAGAGCATCTCATGCTACCATGATGTTGACATCACTCCAAGAGCAAATTGTTTATCCTCTTGAGACGATGTTTTCTTCCTTAACTAACCACAGCAAAAAAACCTCACGTCTTCTGGGTGCTCTTATAACTCCCAGCTTACATCTATGCTGGAGCTTTGCTTTTCAGTGTGATCCATATATCAGCAGTATCACCATCACCTGAAAACTTGCTAAAAATATGAAATCTATGTCCCGCTCAGACTCACTGAATCAGAATCTGAAGTTTAATATGTAATTTAACATACATTAAGGTTTGAGAATCACTATGTCAGAACACTTAGTCAACTGTGTTACAGTTGTTTGAAAATATCTATCTTCTCTTTTGTGATGATGAATTCCTTGATTCCTTGAGAGAGGGGACCATGTCATATACATAAATGTGTACACACACATATATATATAAAATTCTCCTCCCTGCAGCCCTGTCCTTCATGCTTTGCAACTAGAACATTGTTTGATGCTGGTAAGTACTTGAGAAATATTGGTTGAATCTAATTTAACTGACTTACTGAGATAAAAATGACTAAAAATTCCATTTGAACATTCATTCCTTATACCCAAGCTATCTGAGTCAATGTCAACAGAGGCAAAATAAATGGCACTATTAATAACAGCACAAAAGGGCAAATAATTTACCTCTCTAAGCCTAAATGTTTACACCTGTAAAATGAAGACAATCTCTACCTTGCAGGGCTGTTGTGAATACATATCTTTTATGAAAAACACCTAGCAGAGTGATGACAAAAAGAAGTGCATTCAAATGACTGCTATCATTTTATCTAGATCACGATAGCATACTATTTCTCTGTAAATAAGATAAATAGTTTAAATATCCAGAAAATAGAATTCCTGCCAAATTCAATAGACCTCTGACTATGGTATAATGAAGAGGTCAGTAAATAATTCTATCACCATAAAACAAATGCTAAACTGGATAAATTTGTTAAAAACCATTTCAGAACTCTGGAAACCAACCAAAAGCAAACAAATTAAGAAATATTTATTCAAGAAAAACTACGCTGAAATTAATGAAGAACAGTAAAAGTGTAAGGCTTCCCTGCGTGGGGCTACTCCTATATTAAATGTCCCTTCCCAAGTCTGTCAATTACTAAGGCAAGACTGGCCTTGCTGGAGTGTGCCTGATTCCCAGGGGAGGACAGAGTCTTGAAGTTACATTGGCATTATCAGTGAACTAGAAAATTTGGTTATAAATGAATGGGGAAAACCTTCGGTTCTGACAGCCTGAGGTTTTGGTCCCAGTTGGGAAGAGCAGTGGACCAGACAAACACTTAATGGAATGATCCTGAAAATGAGATCTATATAAGCGCTGATTAAAAAATGGAAATCACAAAAAAACCCCAAGTGAAAATTCTTGAGTACGACTTATATAAACTAACAATAGATTTGAAATGAAAGGAAGAAGAGTCAATCAACTTGAAGACAGACCAAGATAAATCATCTATATTGAAAAGAAAAATGTAAAAGATTAAAGAAAATGAACACAGCTTTAAAGACTTATGGGACAGCATCAAGCATCCAACATACATTTAGTGGGAATATCAGAGGGAGAGAAATGAGCATAAAAAATATGAAGACATGAGGGCCCCAAATATTCATATTTGATGAAAAATTATCACTTCAAAAATCCACAAAGCTCAACAGGTCCCAAGAAAGATAAACATAGAGAGATCCACATCAAGACATATCATAATCAAATTACTGAAAGCCAAAGACAAATAGAAAAATTTGAAAGGGAAAAGGGAAAAATGACTCACTACATATAAGGCTACATCAGTATGAATAACAAGCTGATTTCACATCTGAAAAAATGGAGACCCAGAAGGTAGTGGAATGATACAAAGTGCTGAAAGGAAAAACTGCCAAAGATAATTTTATATTCAGAAAGAGGATCATTCATTTCTAGCATATCAGCCTTACAAGAAATACTAAAGAAAGGTTTTAAGGCTGAAAGGTATTAAATCTACCAGAAGAAAGATAGAGGCCTGGAAGCATAAATATATGAGTAAATAGAAAAGATGCTTCAGTATTTATTTTCTCTTTTATTTTCTTAATTTCTTTTAAAAGCATAAAATCATATATAGCAACATCATTAGCACTATCATTAACATTATGGCCTTACTGATTTTCTGCCTAGCTGTTCCATTAGAAATTTCAATACCTCCTTCTCAGAAATTAATGAAACAGCTAGGCAGAAAATCAGTAAGGACATGGAAAACTTTAACGGCATCAAGTAACTTGACCTAAATAACATTTAAAGAACCCTCAATCTCACAACATCAGATTATGAATTCTTTTCAAGATCACATGGAACATTCTCCAAGACAGACATATGCTCCACATAAAATAAGTATTAATAAATTCATAAGAATTGAAATCATAGAAAGTATGTTCTCTGACCTCAACAAAAATATATAAATCAGGAACAAATAGTTTTGGGAAATAATAAAATATTTAGAAGTTGAACAACCCATTTCTAAATCACTTTTGGATGAAAAATAAGTCACAAGGAAAATTAGAAAATTGACTGGAAATAAAAACACAACATATCGAAATGTATGGTATGCAGTAAAAGCAGTAGTTAGAGTGACAGTTATAGCTTTCAGTGCTATTTTGGAAAGGAAGAAGAATCTAAAATCATAATCTAAGCTTCACTTCAAGAAGGTAGAAAAAGAAAAGAAAAAAGTCCAAAAGGAGGTAGAATTCACAAAATAAGGATCAGAGTAGAATCAATGAAATAAAAACAACTGCAAAGAAATCAAGGCAACTAAAATTGGAAAGACTTACAAATTCATAAACTTTTAGCTAAACTGACCAAGAAAAAAAACAGAGTAAAATACAAATTAACAAAATCAATAATGAAATAAGAAACATCGCTATAGACCTACAGTAATTTCTGGATTATAGTGGAATTTGAAACATTTATGCCAAAAAATGGACAACTTAGATTGAATGGACAAATTCAATGAAAGATATAAATTACCAAAATTGACTCAAGAAAAAGAAGAAAAGTAGAATAATAAGGTAAAGAAATTGAATTAGTAATTGAACATTTTCCCATGAAAAAAATCCCAGACTCAGATTGCTTCACTGGCAAATTCTATCCAACATTTAAGGAAGAAATTAAACCAATCCAATACAAACACTTACAGAAAACAGAGAAGGAAATACCTCTAAATGAATTTTATAAGGCCAGTACAACCCTGATACCAAAGTAGATAACCACATTTCAGGAAAACAAATCTACAGCTTAATATTCCACATGAATGTAGATACAAAGTTCCTTCCCAAAATATCAACAAATTCAATCCACCAACATGTAAATTATGCACCATGACTAAGTGAAATTATACCCCAGTAATACAATCATAACATCTGAAAATCAAGTACTGTAATAAGCCATACTAATAAAGGACAAACAGCATGATTATTTCAGTAAGAGCAGGAAACACACACACACACAACAAACAGGGAATACAAAGGAACTTCCTCAAACTGATAAGAGCATCTACAATAAAACCTATAACTAACATCAGAATTAATGGTGAAAGACTATATGCTTTGCCCTTAATCAGAAACAAAGCCAGGAAGTAAACACTTACTACTTCTTTTTAACATTTACTGGCAGCTCTAGCTAACACATTAAGACAAGAAAAAGAAATTAAAGGCATCTAGGTTGGAAAGGAAAAAGTAAAACTACTTTTATTTGTAGAGGATACAATCCTTTATGTAGAAAATCCCAAGGTACCTAAAAAAATAACTATTATAATAAGTGAGTTCATCAGGGTCACAGGACTCAGGATCAATATTCAAAAATCTATTTTATTTCTATATACTAGCAATGAACAACCTGAAAATAAAATTAAGAAAAGAATTACATACACAGTAACTTCAAAAAGAATAAAATACTTGGGAAAACATTTAACAGAAAAGCATAAGAACTTAAGACTAAAAACCACAAAACATTGACAAAGGAAATTAAATAAGATCTAAATAAATGGAACAAAATCATGTTCATAGACTGAAAGACAATATTGTTAAGTGGCAAATTTTCCCCAAATTGATTTGTGGACTCCATAAAATCCTTATCAAAATCCCATGAAGATTTTTCTTTGTAGCAGTTGACAAACTTATCCTAGTATGTATATGGACACAGTGAGATATCATCTCATACCCGTTAGAATAGCTACTATCAAAACAACAGAGGATAACAAGTGTTGGTGAGGATGTGGAGAAATTGGAACACTCGTGCACTATTAATTGGAATGTAAAATGTTTCAGCAGCTATGGAAAATGGGGGTTTCTCAAAAAATTAAGTACAGAATTACCATATGATCCAGCAAATCCATTTCTGGGTATATATCCAAAATATCTTGAAGAGATATTTTCATACCCATGTTTATAGCAGCATTGTTTCTACCTCTTGGCAGTAGCCAAGAGGTAGAAATAATGCAAGTGTCCATCAGTGGATGAATGGATAAATAAAATGTGGTATATAGGTACAGTGAAATATTATTCAACCTTAGAAAAGAAGGAAAACTGACATGCCACAACATGGATGAACTTGAGAAAATTATGCTAAATGAAATAAGTCAGTCACCAAAAGACAAATATTGTATGATTCCACTTATATTAGGTATCTAGAATAGTCAAAGCCATAGAAACAAAGTACAATGTTGTTTAATGGGGATGAAGTTTTAGTTTTGCAAGATAAAGTTCTGGAGACTGATTGCACAATAACGTGAACATATTGAGTTATACACTTAAAAATGATTAAGATGGTAGAATTTATGTTATGTATGTTTTACCACAATTTAAAATTTTTAAATGTATATGGAATGTAGATGATCTGGAATAGCCAAAATAATTTTAAACAGAAGAAAAAAATTGGAGAACTTATACCACCTGATCTCAAAACTTCTTATAAAGCTACAGTAATCAAGACAGTGTAGTATTGGCATAAGGCTAGGTAAATAGATCAAAAGAACAGAATACAGAGTCCAGGAATAAGACCTTATGTTCAAATGACTTTTAACAAAGATGCCAAGGAAATTCAGTGGGAAATGATAGTCTTTGTAACAAATAGTACTGGGCCAATTAGAGGGCAATATGCATAAATATGAACTTACAGACACTTACCTCACACTGTATACAAAATAAAATGCATTGTAGCTCTAAATCCAAGGGCTAAAATTATAAATCTTATGAAATAAAATGTAGGGGAAAAGTTTTAGGACCTTGGATCAGGCAAAATTTTTAAAGATGACACTTAAAACATGACCCATGAAAGAAAGATAAATGAAGGCTTTGTTATGAAACTTGATCAATGAAATTTGATCTGAGAATGTCATATATTCTATACCAAAATTCCATCAGGTTTTGTGTTTGTTTGTTTTTGTAGTAATTGACAATCTTATCCTAAACTTGACAATCTTATTCTAAAATGTATATGGAAATGTAAAAGACCTAGAATTTGAATTTTTTAATTTGCATTAAAAAATAAAGTCGAGCCATAGACTAGGAGAATATATTTGAAAATCATATATCTGATAAAGACATATATCTAGAATACATAAAGAACTCAAACCTCAATAACACAAAGACAAATAACCCAATTTTTAAATGGTCAAAAGATATGAATAAACATTTCACCAAAGATATATAAATGGCTAATAAGAAAATAAAAAGATGTTCAACATCATTAATCATTAGAGGAATGCAAATTAAAACCACACTAAGATATCATTACACACATAGTAGAACAGCTATAATGCAATACTGACAGTACCAAGCTTTGGCAAAAATGTGGAGAAAATAAAACCCTCATATGTTACTTGTGAGAAATGTAAAATGGCAGACTTCCCTGGTTGTGCAGTGATTAAGAATCCACCTGCCAATGCAGGGGACATTGGCTTGAGCCCTGGTCCGGGAAGATCCCACATGCAGTGGAGCAACTAAGCCCATACACCACAACTACTGAGCCTGCGCTCTAGAGCCCGCAAGCCACAACTACTGAGCCCACGTCCCACAACTACTGAAGCCTGCGTGCCCTAGAGCCCATGCTCCACAACAAGAAAAGCCACTGCAATGAGAAGCACCGCAACGAAGAGTAGCCCCCGCTCGCCACAACTAGAGAAAGTCTGCGCGCAGAAATGAAAACCCAACACAGCCCCCCCCAAAAAAACAAAAAAGATATGTTAAATGGCACAGACACTTTGGAAAATAGTTTGATAGTTTCTTGAAAAGTTAACAAGTACTAACCTTGGGACTCAACAATTCCACTCCTAGGTACCTACACAAGAGCAGTAAAAATATGTCTTCACAAGGACCTGTACACAAAGAAATATCTCTAGCATCATTATCCTAACAGCCAAAAGTCTAAAAACAAATCTATATGCCCATCAATTGATGACTGAATAAACAAAATATGATATATCCATAGAATGGAATATTATTCATCATTAGAAAGCAATGAACCACTACAATGAACATGCAACACTGTGGAAGAACCTCAGAAATCTTATGCTAAGTGAAAGAAGTCAGACACAAAAGATTGCATAGGAATGATTCCATTTAAATGAAATTTCTAGAAAAGACAAATCTATAGCAACAGATAATGGAGGAGTGGTTGCCCAGGGTTGTAAGTGGTAGCAAGGATTGATTGCAAAAAAGTACCAGGAAATTTTTGGTGTAATAGAAATGTTCTAAAACTCAATTGTAGTGATTATTGCACAGGTTTGTAAATTTACTTTAAAAATCATTGAATTGGTATTTCCCTGGTGGTGCAGCGGTTAAGAATCCGCCTGCCAATGCGGGGGACACGGGTTCGAGCCTTGGCCCAGGAAGATCCCACATGCCGCGGAGCAACTAAACCCGTGCACCACAACTACTGAGCCTGCGCTCTAGAGCCCGCAAGCCACAACTACTGAGCCTGCATGCCACAACTACTGAAGCCCACACGCCTAGAGCCCATGCTCCACAACAAGAGAAGCCACCGCAATGAGAAGCCTGCGCACTGCAATGAAGAGTAGCCCTTGCTCATGGCAACTAGAGAAAGCCCGTGTGCAGCAATGAAAAACAAACCCAACACAGCCAGAAAATAAACAAATAAATAGATCTATTAAAAAAAATCATCAAATTGCACAGTTATAATGTGAATTTCAGAGTGTGTAAATTAAACCTCAATAAAAGGAATTTAGACTAAAAAATAAAACAATAGACAAGACTAGGCTGACTGCAGCAGAGACTTGTCTTAGGGTGAATGCACAGTCTCTTGTCATGTCCCCTTCTATCATAATTTCTTCCTGACCCACAGCAGTGCTCATCCTCACCAGCCCCACCATGGAAAATACAACTGCTCAACATATTTCTGCCCTCTGGGCCATGGTTCACTGGACAATAAGTGAGCACCAGGTTGAGCTCATGAAGATTTAGATTTGAAATCAAGAAAGCAACATTGGTCTCTCTGTCATTGATCCTCTATTATGTATCTTCATAATTTGTTAATTACAAGAAAAAAAAGGTAGATATACAGGAAAAAATAACAAAAGTGGAAGAAGGAGTCTGCCTAGTCTTTCAACAATTTCCAAAATCCAGCCCTGGTTCTTACCATGATTCAGCTACATGACCTCTACTCTCATACAATGAGACATCTGTGAGGTCTTTAATAACAAGAAAAAATTCTTTTTGACCAAGTTAGTGTAAAGAGTCCTAACTAATGCAAGGATCAGTGCTTCCCAATTGAGGCAAGGAAACCTGAAGATGTGGGGAGGTGTTTTGGGTTTTCACAAGCATTGGAGAGCATTACTGACATTTAATGGATGATAACCAGGTTTAATACATATTCTGAAATGTGAGGAATGGTGCACCTCAAGAAAAGTTCCTGCCCCAAACACTCAAGAGACTCCCATTGAGGAATAGTATCACAGACCTAGACTTACACTAGCAACAGTTAAAAAAAAATTACAGAAACCCAGTGAAAGTAAATCATCATGCCATCATACTAAAAAGTAAGAAATAGAGGTTCCTTCCAATTCATGAATACTGCTTCTCAGGGGTAACCACTATTAACAGTTCGGTGTATATCCCTGCAGCCTTTTGTCTTTGCTTAGAAGAACACATCTAGATTTGCAACACAAAACACATTATCTTTCACTTAAAAATATATCAACTTATATCATTTTAAGTAATAAGTAATCAATGAACAAGAATGTAAAGGTTATTGTTATAAAATATTTAAAATAGATAACTATAAATGTTGTGTCATAACACTGTCTGATATGTATTATAAGATATTTTAAAACTCAAATATTTATGTCAGAGTGTTCTGCCTATGTTTTCCAATAAGAGTTTTATATTGTCCAGCCTTACATTTAGGTCTTTAATCCATTTTGAGTTTATTTTTGTGTATGGTGTTAGGGAGTGTCCTAATTTCATTCTTTCACGTGTAGCTGTCCAGTTTTCCCAGCACCACTAGGAAGAGACTGTCTTTTCTCCTTGTATATTCTTGCTTCCTTTGTCACAGATTGGGTGACCGTAGGTGCATGGGTTTATCTCTGGGCTTTCCATCCTGTTCCATTGATCTATATTTCTGTTTTTGTGCCAGTACCATACTGTCTTGATTACTGTAGCTTTGTAGTATAGTCTGAAGTCAGGGAGCCTTATTCCTCCAGCTCCATTTTTCTTTCTCCAGATTGCTTTGGCCATTTGGGGTCTTTTGTGTTTCCATACAAATTGTAAAACTTTTTGTTCTAGTTCTGTAAAAAATGCCATTGGTAATTAGATAGGGATTGCACTGAATCTGTAGATTGCTTTGGGTAGTATAGTCATTTTCACAATGCTGATTCTTCCAGTCCGAGAACATGGTATATCTCTCCATCTATCTGTGTCATATTTGATTTCTTTCATCAGTGTCTTGTAGTTTTCTGCATACAGGTCTTTTGCCTCCTTAGGTAGGTTTATCCCTAGGTATTTTATTCTTTTGTTGCAATGGTAAATGTGTATAGCACAGGAAAAAAAAAAAAGAAGGTACAATCTGTTTGCAGGACATTTATTAAGTTAACCTTAGAAATACATTTCAATATACATTAGGTGCAGACAAATACTGTTTGATTCTACTTATACGAGGTACCTAGAATAGTCAGATTCATAGAGTCAGAAAGTACACTGGTCGATGCCAGGGGCCAAAGGGTGGGGGTGGGGTGGGGTTGGGGAGGAAGAATGGGAAGTTAGTGTTTAAAGGGGACAGAGTTTCACTTTCAGGAAGGTTAAAAATTCGGGAGATGGATGATGGTGAGAGTTGTACAACAATGTGAATGTACTTAGTGCCACTGAACTGTACAGTTGAATATGGTTAAAATAGTATGTTTTATCTTTTACCACAATAAAAAAAAAATTTTTTTAAACTCGAAGATAATTTTATTTCCATCTTCATGAAAATTTACATATAGCAGTACTCATAGGTAGCAACTAATAGGAGGCGGAGGGGACTAAAATTGAATAAAATTACCTGTGCAACTTCTCTACATGCCAAAAATGTTTAAAAATCAAAACAAAACAGCCTTCAGGGCACATAGTAAATCATATATCTCACTGTAAGAGAGAGGCTTAAACTAAAGCCAAAGAATGTGATTTACTGCCAGCATTTCCAGAGTCCCCCACAGCCTTCACTACACTGCATGATGGTAGGATTTCATCTGGTAACTGTTCTAACTTCTCACCTGAACTTTTTTTTTCTCCCTAGAATGATATTATCTTGCAAATTACACTCTAGGAGAATTCATCACTCTGACAATGTATCATTAATCAAAGTAAAGAGGGTTGATATTTTATAGCATTTTGGAATGGATGGCACCTTATAGAAGTTAAGGTCCAACAGTAAAAGTTTTAGTTTAGTTAGAAAAATGATATACTTTATGGTAGTGTCAGTGCTTCAAAACTCTATCATCATCATCCCAAACCCTGGCTATCCAGCAACATGAATAATCATGTTGACATAACCACGCCTCCTTATACGATCCAGAAGTTCCAGCTCAAAGAAGTTCACACGTGATTTAGACCGACGTTACTTCCTAAGTTTGAAAAAAAATGTTGAAATGTCTCTTTTCATGGTCCTAACTTTCACTGATTTTCCAGTTGCAAAATTTTAGAAGAGATTTACTGCAACCACAGCCTTGTATTAAAAATGGAAAGCTCTACTGATGTGTATAAAATGGATGACTAATAAGAAAATAAATAAATAAATAAATAAACATTTTTTTTTAAAAAATGGAAAACTCTAATTCCTGTAGAAGAGTTTTGTTATTTCATTGGTACTTGCTAGGCAAATAGATAATAGAGGTAGAGAGAGAGGTGTACACGTATACACATACACAGAAAAAATTGTGTTACATATACACAGAACCCAAGAAACGTTATGAATTCACTGGTTACAACGACTGTTGAACACAGTTGGAATTTGGATAGCTTTTAACTATAAAAATCATTTCAGGAAGATGAAATTATGTACTAATGGAATTTTTTAAAAAGGAATATATACATGTATGTGTGTGTATATATATATATATGTGTGTGTATATATATATAATATATATGTGTATTATGTATATAAGGTTTTTTGGCCTTACTTTTGAGAAAACACTTCCTTCCCATATGGAGAATATTTTCCCAAGTACAGTTTTTTCTGGTTTCTTTGATGTGAATTAACTCACATGCAATTGGTAAATAGGGGAATGATGTCAGTATAAAACTATGGAGTTTTATTGATTCTTAAGTTTTTCTTTTCCAGCACATTACTGTTTTGAGGCTATCAGGGGCAAGCTGTTTCACAATTAAAGCCAAAATCTTAGCAATATATAAAGATCTTAGGGGAAAAAAAAAGCTGAAAATCTATAAAAATGCCTCCCCACAGTGCAAGTACAGACTACTTTAATGACTTTAATGACCATGCATTCCACTAAGTTAAGCTATCTGGAAAAAATGTGAGTGCAGATAAAGAAGTAATAAAGATACTCTCTGATTTAAAACAATGGATTAATAAAGGAGGCAACAGTTTGATTCAGAGTTTTCATTTTGACAAATATGACATCATTAGAAGTGAATTACTACCAGGACCTGTATCACAGAGAAGGAAACACAAATCCTCAAGGAACATGTGCCAGTGGTTTTATAAGGATGGTTAACTGTTTTTGTTAGGGCTCTGATTACAAAGTGCCATGGGATTTGAGTGGCCTTCCCCTAACCCTAATTTTTCCTGGAGCCCTATTAGATAGGTAGGGGATTATCCAGAATGGGAAGTTTTTCAGAAATTGTATATTGTTACGGCAGTAATACATGTACACTAAAGAACTGTGCTTTAATTTATAGTAAAATATACTTTTTTATTAAAACTCATCAAAACATTTGCTCAAGGTATATTTACCCAAAGAAACCTCCACAGATTATTTTGCTAGCATATTTCTATTTATATATTTATATATATATTAAATACAGTGCATGATGATAATGTAAGGATCCTGTTAACTAAAATCAACAATAACAAACCAGACTAAATCTCTCTGAGTTGGAAGCTACATAGAAAAGAAGGAATACTAAACATACCAAGCAGATAAATTTTCTCAAATTATCATGTATCTACGATAAGATGCAATAAGCCCATGAAATTTCCACCTAGTAAAACTATCTTTGCAGAGTGAAAATTATTTATAAAAATACATAACTATGAACATCCTAACCCAATAAACAAGAATGAAAAAGACTGAGGTAAGAGGTGGACGGGCCCCTGGGCTGGACAGATGGTATTTGTCAAGCGGAGTAAAATTGGAGCTTTGTTTTCCCTAGACACTTCAAGGACCAAGTTAATGACAGGAGCTGAGCTCTGCTGGAGTAAAGAGATAAGATGACCACTCTTGAGGTCAAGGAGACCTCCCCGACTGCACATGTGCAGAAAGGCTCCTTGGGGGTCAAAAGGGAGGGGCGCCACCCCATAATAGGTGCTGTCAAACCTCCCACTAGCCTCTGTGCTGGAATCCATCTTGGTAAAACGATGCGCAGGCATGTTGGGGAGTGTCCTAGAACAGGTCACATGTGGGAAGAGAAGTGAGATAATTGGTCAAAGGTAAACAAAGACCCGGACTAACTGCTCTGTACAAACGATTTAACCATCTCTTTACTACACTCCTCCTCATTAGGGAGGACGCCCACACCCTTTCTCTCCAGGTGTGTATTTCTGCCTTGCTTCTGTCTTAAATAAACAAACAGTTTCTCTGTGTTCTCCCCCACATGTCTCACTGTGTCTCTAATAATAAACTTTGTACCTGTTTTTACAGTTTTTGCCTCCTTAAGACATTGATTTTTCACATGGGGCAAGAGCCAGGGGAACTTTGCTTCTAGCCTCTAGCCCCTGGTGGCTAGGATTCCTGGTTTTCATTCAGGCTACCCAGGTTCGATTCCTGGGCAGGGAACTGTCTGCTGTCTCTCTGAGATCAAGATGGAGCTTAACCTCTCAATTGTTTCACATTCTTAAAATATATACTCTATTCCTAGAGCAAATTGTTATTTTGCTTTTCTGATGAATCCACATTTACAGATAGTCTTAGTACAAATTTATTCCCTAAAAATCGGCTTTACCATAGGGCCAACTCTGAATTTTCCATGAAGGTTGAAGTAAAAGGTATCCATAAATAAAGGACTTGACCAAAGTTTTTGTCTGCTGTTAGGATCAAAAGAAAGAAAGAAAAAAGTCAACTTCAGGCCAGCTGAAAGGTAAAGAAACAAAGGACAGGCATTTCCATATAGCAGACACCAGAAAGGAAAACAGGGTTTGAGTAGAAGTCCCCATATAAATACATGAAGAAACAGGAGAAAACTAAATATTTATAGGATGGAAGAAAATTGCAGCAGAGAAACTCACAACAGAATCATGTTTCAAATCCAGTTCTGCTCATTATATTTCTAAAAACAGATACGAAATTTGCATGAGTAGTACAAAAATGTCAATGGTATAAAGAACTACTCATTGCAAGCTAGTTAGGAATCAAATCCTGGAAGTGTGAAATTCATGTGACTAAAGTTTATTGCTTATTCCAGCATCATTTCAGTATAACTTTAAGTAGAACTTAAAGGACCCTTAGATTTACCTTTCCTCTAAAGGTCTAATGGAAACCACAGGTTTTATTAATCAAAGATTTATGTGTTATTATTCCTCCTTGACACATAAGGGATAATAAAAAAATAAGCAAGTACCTGGACACAGGCCTCGGATTATAAATGCAATTTACTATTCAATAGACAGTAAATGTCAAATAAAAGTAATCTGGACTCAATATTTAGTACTATCATAAAGTAACGTGAGAGTAACAAAATAAAACACACTTAATGCCATTAAACTATTTAAAAATAAGACAATACAGCATATAAATGTAATAGCTAAAAAAATAATATATTGTCAAAAATTTTAAATCACTTGATATTAAGAAAAATAACAAAATGTGTTCTCAGCCTTTCAAATTTTATTACAACGTTAAAAATTCTATTTAGAGAGCAATCTTAAAAGTGAGCCAGAATAGCAACAAGAAAACAACGTAGGAAATTCACACCTGCAATCTGCTTTCTATTTGCAGTTTTGATGCCATATAATTATGCACTATATTAATTATCTTAGCAAGTACTTACTATTGTTTTCAACTAATATTACATGTATAATGCATCCAGATGAGTTAGCTGCTTTTAGCAATTATGCATATTTGAGATACATGAAGAACAAATGATTTAATACGCAATGATTTGAATAAGATTTTTAGGCATAGCAGAATAAACTCACTAATAAATAACAATCAATAATTTGTCATTCGTTTTCTTATACATGGTAATGCTACTACTATGTATAAGTAGTACATCACAATTGACAATTTTTATCCCATAAATACCAATGAACATAAAATATAGTAAAAAAAAAAAGAAAAAACTACTGTAAAATTTGTCAGACTCCATGAAAAACCTGTAAGATAATATGGGTAGCACCTGCAAATTATAAAGACTCCTCAAATAATCAGCATCAATGTGATTGATTAAAGGTTCAGACATGTGGTTAGACTAACGATTTTTTTTTAAACAACACACATTTATTATCTCATGAGTTCCATGAGTCAGAGTCTAGTTCCAGCTTAACTGGATGCTCTGCTCAAGATCTTAGAAGGCTGCAGGCAAGGTGTGGGCCAGGCTGCATTCCTTCCTGAGTTTGGGGTTCTCTTCCAAGCTCACAAGGTTGTTGACAGAATGCAGTTCCTGAGGCTACAGGACTGAAGTTCTGGTTTTCTTGCTTGCTGCCAGCCTGAGGCTGCTCTCTGTTCCTAGAGGCTGCCCACACTTTCTTGCTATGTGGCCCTCTCCCTCCCCCAGGCCCTCTCACTACAGGGCAGGTTACTTCTTTAAGGCCAAAAAGAGGATCTCTCTGACCTCAGGGAGGGCCTCGGTCTCCCTTTTAAGAGCTTTCATGTGATTAAGCCAGGTCCACCCAGAATCAGCTCCTTTTTGATAACTCAAAATCAACTTATTTGGAACCATAATTACATCTGCAAAACCCCTTGACCTTTGTCATATTCTATTGGCAAGTCACAGGTTCTCAGACTAATGATCTTTATGGTCCCCTCTAATATTGAGCTTCTATTATTTTCTATTTGGATAAGGAAGAAGTCTGTATTTTTCTAAAATTTTACCTCACTGTATTTTTCACAAAAGTCTTCCAAAATATGTATTACTATAATACTTTTTAAAACATCCCTAAAACCAAAAGTAACCATTTCATTAATTCTTTAGAGTCATTATCATTAAAATACTTTGTTTTCTAGATTCTAAATTTAGATGGTCTAAGAACTGCATTGAATTTTTACAAATATTATATCCTGACTAATAAAACCTAATGCATGGAGCACCTGCTATGAGCAGAATACTTTTATATTTGTTGTCATTTAATCAGATCCTCACAACATCTCTACAAGCTTCTGAGCTTGCATATATGAGTTTTATCTTAAAGATTCTTTTAGCATAAATATAACAGAAACACCCTCTTTTCCCTTTGAGATGAATTCAGGCCACCTCTGCATTAAACCCTAGCACTGCATCTTCCTTCTCCACTGCATCTGTAAGTCTGTCACTTGATTCTGTAATATACTCCCTGAACCACTAATGTTTCTTCCAATTCTTCACTGGTGGTAACAGAAGCCCTGCTCTTACTTTTCTACACACTTTTCAAATGTAGTCTTTTCCCTTTCCCTAGCTTTTCCTAGTACTGGTATCTAAAAATATCATCATCACAGTTATGGTTTCACTGAAGTGCAGGTTATTAAAATGTCCCATATTTAAAATATGTCTCACATTTTGAAACTGTCTTCTCAAAAATCCTTATCAACATTTCTCCAAGGAAGATATAAAATGGTCATAAGCACATGAAAAGATGTTCAACATAATTAGTAATCGGGAAAATGCAAATGAAAACCGTAATGAGATACTACTTCACTCCCACTAGGTCAAAAAGTGAGATTAATAACTGTTGGCTAGGGCACAGAGAAATCAGAACTTTCATATTCTGTTGACAGGTGTGAAATGGAGCAGCCACTTTGGAAAACACTCTGGCAGTTCCTCAAACAATTAAATATTAGAGTTACCATACAACCCAGCAAGTCCACTACTAGAGATATAGCAACAAAAAATTAAAACATATGCCCACAAAAAGCTGTCCATAAATATTCAGAGCAGCATTATTCATAATGGCCGAAAGGTGGAAACAGCCAAATGTCCATCAGACAATGAATGGATAAACAAAATGTGATATATCCATACAATGGAACGTTATTTGGCCATAAATAAATGAAGCACAGATACATGCCACAACATGGATGAAACTTGAAAACATTATACTAAGTAAAGGCAGCTAGTCAAAAAGACCACATATTGTATGATTCAATTTATATTAAATATCTAGAATGGGCTAATCCCTAGAGACAGAAAGTAGGTAAGTCGTTGCCAGGGGATTGCAGGGAGGATGGTAGAGGGGGATGGGAAATGCGTATTTTTTAAATTGAGATACAGTTGCTGTACCATATTATATAAGTTACAGGTGTACAAAAAAAAATCTCATGACTTTGACAGTTACCAAAGTGGTGGAAAACTGAAAATGCTATGGCTGGTTAATGAGGGCTAAAGAGAAAGAGGTATCCACTCACTGCTGAACAATGGCCATCAGGCCAAGACACAACAGCATCAAGAACCTTACCTTAACGCACAGGGAAGAATGATGGAAACAAGAAGAAAAAAAGCAAGATGACTGAAAAAAAAAACACAAAGGGCTAAACAGTGCACAGAAATAATAAGAAAATGGCAGATAGCTAATGGGACAATTGATTAAATTCAAGATGGGATGGCAGAGAATGGATAAGGCCATGATAGAGGAGCAAAAATAAAGTACTAACCGGAAGAGCAAATCTCTGAGGATGAATGTGTAGCGACACATATTACATCAGCTAGTTGAGACCTCCTATTAACTGTTCTAACAGCTACTGGTCAACATAATGGGCAGGAGTCACCAATATATAGTGAGACTCTGTCCACTGTACGCTTTACTAAGATCGGAAGGAGTAGGTTATACATTCTGAAATAGCTACCTTTAAAATAACTATTTTTTTTATTTTAAAATTTTAGTTGAATAAAATAAAGGGTCAAATTTACTTGAATTATCTAAAAAAAGATAGCTCCTTCAAAGTATTTCATTATTTAGCAATCTGGGTACATAAAATGATGTCATATACAAAGAGAGTAGTAACCATGTATGTTTAGCTCCCAAAACAGGTGGTCTCTGTTTGCTCTTTTCTAAGGGTCAGCCTCACAATCTGACCTCCCCAGCAGACAATGAACTTCCCAGGAAAATCCTCAAGATAGCACCAAGTAGCAACTTTGGTCTCCACAGACTAGAGGGCAATCCAGAGGAGTAACATAAATACAGAAGATATATAGTTATTTATCATTATTTAACTTTAAAATATATACATAAGAGAATTCCCCTATTTGAAAAAAACTCTCAAGGATTCATTATTACTTGCTATGCTCTTTGATTTGTATACATATCATGAAATTCATTTATGTTAATTTCTAGAGATGACTGCATCTTCTACAATTAGAAATTCACTAGGAACTTAAATACCATTCAACTATTTCTGGCTTACCAACCTTTCCTCCCCTGCAACCAAAACTAGAAAATGTGATGCTGGGATGAGATGAAGCTTACACTCAGTAAATATTAATTCTCTCACTTCAGCATCAATTCCACATTTAGAATTTTATAAGAATATAATTTACAAAAATCATGTTCTTCTATGCTAAGATATCGAATATATCCATTTTAATGACATTAACATGGAATAGAAAAACACTCAAGGTTTACTATACATATGCTATGTCACATTACTTTTAGTAAGCATGATTTGACCCATGTCATATCTGCCTCTGGATTACAATAAACCATATCATGGCAAAGTTTGACTGTGTTTTGAAATTGAATGTGGGCGGGGGGAAGGACTGAGAGAAGCAGAAAGGGAAAGAGGTCTGGAAGAGAGAGGGGAAGGAAGGGAGAGAGAAAAGAGAATCAGACTTAGATAAATCTTGAAGGTCAAATACTGAAGTTGAGGGTAGGAGCCATGTCTGATTCTTCTTTGTACCCTCCACACCAGCTAGCACAGTGCCTAAATTCACTGAGCAGTAATTCAGAAAATGTGCTGAATAAATCATTGAATGGAAAATTCTAACAAGAATTCACAGTGGGATAATTACACTCTTTACCCTTACAGTGGCGTGCCTTTAGTTAAATTCTATATTATTTGCATATTGGCAATTACACTCACTTTTGTATACATTAATTTTCATTTCCTATGACTGTCCGGTCTTAGGATACTTCCTGAGGCAGGGGAGTAGTTGGTGGATTTCTTTTTGTTTTCCCTCCATCACTTCTGCCAGAAGGCTCTAAACACTGACTAGCCACTCAAAAGTTAACAGATTTGGGCTTCCCTGGTGGCGCAGTGGTTGAGAATCTGCCTGCCAATGCAGGGGACACGGGTTCGAGCCCTGGTCCGGGAAGATCCCACATGCCGCGGAGCAACTGGGCCCGTGAGCCACAACTACTGAGCCTGCGCGTCTGGAGCCTGTGCTCCGCAGCAAGAGAGGCCGCGGCAGTGAGAGGCCCGCGCACCGCGATGAAGAGTGGCCCCCGCTCGCCGCAACTAGAGAAAGCCCTCGCACAGAAACAAAGACCCAACACAGCCATAAATTAAATAAATAAATAAAAATAAATAAATAAATAAACAGGAGCTGTTGTTTAAAAAAAAAAAGTTAACAGACTTCGGTAAATACTGATAAAAGTAAGGTCAGTTTTATGCTTTGTGGTTATCATGACTTGGGTCATCAGCATCTGTGAGAGCTACCAATATTTATATATGTTGAAGCAACATGTAAAGGTTGAAGTCTACCAGTGATCTTTCTAAATACAGATAATATCAATATTAAAATTTACAAGATAATATTTAATCCTTCGATCCATTATACAAGGTACTCGATTCTCACTTTTATTTCCGGGTCCTTAAGAGGAGGATCCTAGGGTTATTCATCTGTGTGGGGTCACTGCCTAGCACTGACCCTGCACAACGAATGAAATCTATGACAAAACAATGCATCATCATCAAACGTAACTGGTATAATGTTATATCAATATTTAACCATATTTATTGTTTAAGTATTAGACTCTTAAAGCCATCTGACAGGGTTTGAGTTTAGGCATTTCAAAAGACAACAACTATATGAGGATAAATAAAAGTTTGTGATATGTAGGAGGAAAAGTAGAAACTTGAGAGATAAGCTTATTTAAAAAATAGTGGGGGAGGACAAATAAAAGACAAATTTTTTTTAAATAAACATGAGAAGAAAACAAGAGATTTCTATTTATAAACTAGATAGAAATAATACTTAAATCATGTGTTCATTTGAAACCACAATAGATAAAAATATTGTCTAATTTTTAAATGTCAAGTTCACAGATAGAATGTATAATGTAAAAACTCTAATCAAGCTAAGTGTTTCAGGAGCTATATTAAAGCACAGTTTAAACAGCAAAATAAAATCCAGATTAGCATTCAGTAAAATCATTTTAAGTTATATGTAAAGATTGTAGATAATAGAATTTTACAAATTAATGCAAATCATCCTAAATTCTAGATAATTAAACATGTTTTATATGTCTTTGTGTTGAAACATTTTATAAATACACTACAAGTAAAGCGTTTTAAAAAGTCATACCTGCAAAAGAGTTGTTCTATGGAGTTTCAGTGCCCCCTTTTGATGAATTTTAGCAAAGCATCCTGAACAATAATCTTCTCCACATTCAAGGCATACCTTAAAAGATATTGAAAAATCATACAATCTTATAAAATATGACTTTGAGAAAATATGTGCATAAAAAATTCATTGCTCTCATCTTTACTTCTCCAGTTACACACCTAGATGTCAGCAGAATTGAGAAGCCCAAGGAAACAGGACATTTGTCCCAGTTAAGATGTAACTCTGAGAAAAATTAACTTGTAAACTTTCATTACTCTCATAGCAAAATAAATATAATAGCTGTAAGTAGGTTTTAGATATATGTGTTAGGTGCATGTATGTATGTACAATTTCTGAATAAATCACTAAAAAAACGGCAACCTCAGATCAAACTTCTTAACCTGGTAAAAATTAACAGCAATATCTCTGGGTCAAAATTATTTCATTATGAGTTCTTTTATCTTTCTGTATGGATTTACATGACACAATTAGTTTCAAAGGATGTGTATACTATTTGTCTCCAAAAATTCCCACAGTCTTCTTTGAATGGCACTACTTCACTGGTGATTCTCAAAATGTGATTGTAAAAGCATTCTTAGAAGATTCCTCAAAGGAAAAAAAAGTATAAGAAAAAAACTGGATGGATGTTCATCAACATGTCAGCAATGTTTATGACTGGCGAGATGATTACAGACAAGTGTATATTTGTCATGCAAGTTCTCTGTGGTGCTAAAATGTCACTCTTTAAATTTGCGGATAAGTTGGAAAATGTGATATACCTCTACCTATGATGGTGCCAAGCAAGGGTGAAAGTGAGAAAAGGAAATGGAATTTTTACTGCAAGAGTATTTACTACTGTGCAGACGTACAGCCACTCTAACACCCTTTACAGTATGATAAAAATTAGTGCAAATGGTTAGTAGCCCCCATTTTCTTGAGTTTGGCCTAGGTTGAGGACATCCAGTAGTACAAATAAGAAAGCATGAGGCCTGGAGAGAGACAGTCAGGAAGTCTGTGCCAAGGAGCTCACACTCCCTTTAGCTCTCTTTCATTTCCTCTCCCTTTAGGGTGCCCGCCGCCCTTCTTCCCCTCCTTCCTCTCCCCTCTCTCGAGGTATAATAAGCATAACGCAGCTGGGGCAGACTGGGGAGAGACAAACCAGGTTCTTCTGCCTTGTACGGGTCACTGGTGACCTGATGCGCAATTCAGTGACACTTCTCAAACTGTACCACGCATACACATCTCCTGGGATTTCCTTACAGTGCACACGCTGGTTTGGGAAGTCTGGAATGGAACCCAAGATCCTGCGTTCTAACAAGCTCCCAGGTGATGCCCATGCAGCTGCTGGGTGCAGACCACACAAGGAGTAAGAAGGCACTAGAGTGTATTGGATGAAGAAAAGGAGACTAAACTTAGGGGGGTATAAATTAAGAGTTTGGGATTAACAGATACACACTACTATATATGAAACAGATAACCAACAAGGACCTACTGTATAGCACAGAGAACTATTCTCAATATTTTTAATAACCTATAAGGGAAAAGAATCTGAAAAAGAATATATATACAGGGCTTTCCTGGTGGCGCAATGGTTGAGAATCTGCCTGCCAGTGCAGGGGACACGGGTTCGAGCCCTGGTCTGGGAAGATCCCACATTCCGCGGAGCAACTAGGCCCGTGAGCCACAACTACTGAGCCTGCGCGTCTGGAGCCTGTGCTCCGCAACAAGAGAGGCCGCGATGGTGAGAGGCCCGCGCACCGTGATGAAGAGTGGCCCCCGCTTGCCGCAACTAGAGAAAGCCCTCGCACAGAAACGAAGACCCCACACAGCCAAAAATTAATTAATTAATTAATTAATTTTTTAAGAAAAGACTATATATACATATATAGATATCTAGCACTTTGCTGTATACCTGAAATTAACACAACATTGTAACTCAACCGTACTTCAATAAAAAAAAATTAAATAAAACTCAATAAGAGTCCATTAATTTTTAAAAATTGTATTGCAAGTTCCCACATGATGATGCAGTTACCTACAATAATGTAGCCATGTTTATTAAATATGCAATGATTAGGACAATACTCCAAAAATAGGTTAAAAGAGTAAGAAGTTGTATATAACCAAAATGAAACTAAAAAGAAAGGGTCAAATAACAATAACAATATCCACAACATTCAGGGAGCACTTACTCATTGTTCTAAGGGCTCCGTATGTTCCATCTCATTTAGTCCTCACAATAGCCCCATAAGGTTAGCATGACCATTGTACCTCCATTGTGAAGATGAGGCAACAAAGGAACATAATGATTGAGAATTTGTCCAGTCATACAGCTAACGGAGCCAGGATTTCAACCCCAGAGCCTGGTTCAAAGCTTAAGCTCTTACCCATGACCCACATTACTAATAATCATTGACCATTAATTTCAGTATTAATCATTTATTAGAAAACCTTCATAAAATCTGCAATAAAATAAATCCAAAATGTCAAATGATTGCATGGTCTGGTATTTATCAAAATCCAAATGTATTTTTCAAATGTGATTATAGCTACACAGAACTGGATTTATAATTTTAGTGGAAGAAAAATAAATACTATCCCTAGTATGGGAACTAATCCTAGCCTTTCAACTCCTGTTTCAAGAGCTATAGTCTCTTAGAGAAATGATGATACAAACATTATCTAAATCCATAATTTTTAAGTGCAAAATTAAAAGCTATAATTTCACATACACATATGGAAGTATTATTGTATTAACGTAGACTTCAAAATGTATTCTACAACATGTCAGCTAATATTTTAATGAATTTCTCATAAATGTTCGGCACCATTTTTACAATGTAATATAGAGGACTGAGAGTCAGTTTCAGCATATAATTCTAAGCCAAATATTTGCTAACAATAGACTTTCAATGAAAGTAGCCAAACGGATGTTATACTGGAAGATCAAAGCTGGAGTCACAGAGTAAGCTTATATATTTTGTTATACAAGCACATTTGGATTTAAATTGGGTTAAAATGACCGCCAACTGGAAAATCTTTTTAGGTAGTTTGTATAACTGGCAGGAACATACTAAAAATGTAGATAAGGACGCCATTCCACCACAGATGTTTCTTTGACGATGGAATACGAAAGTGCTGTTTTAGCAAAGATCTTTTTAATTTGTTCAAGGCTAGATCACTTATGCTAAGCCTTCAGAACCATTTGAGTTAATTAAATTATCCACATTTGCCAAATTAATATGTAATTTTTAACTATCCATTTCACTTTTGTTATGTAGAAGCAGCCTAAAGCCACTGGAATTTCTTTTAAAAATAAGAAATCTGCAAATTTGGGGTTTTATTTTTACCACCAACATATATGAATGCAACACATATAAAATGTGCCAACAACAAAAGGCATACAATTTACTATCTCTTCTCAATGCGCTAGGCACAATGCTAAATACTTCACATGCATTAACCATTATCCTCAATAACTTTGAGGTCGTTATACTACTGTTACCCGTCTTATCCCATTTTACAAATGAGAAGACAGAAACAAAAGAATTACGTCATTTGCTGAAGTTCACATAGCTAACAACAGGTAAAGCTGAGATTCAAACCCCCAAAATGTAAGCTCTTACTCCCCACCTCCCATCCCTGTACAATTTTCCCTGATTAAGGTCCTGTCATAGGATATAGAAAGGCTGACTCTGATTATCCAGTCAGCATGACCATCTAGAATGATGGAAGCTAAGAACACCAGGTAACCTCAGAGTTCAACACTATAGAGTTCATTACATCTACCAAGCTTGAATTTTTAAATAACTTTTTGTGCTTTTAACAAGTATCATGGGATATTATTTTCATTTCAAATCAAAGAACATCTTTTCTTAAAATCTTAGTAAATTCTTTAAGAATGGTTAGGGCCTAAACCCTGACTTCTATTTACAACAGTTTTCAGGCAAATCAGTTTTGTAATCACTGCACGCTTCGTCACTCTCATCTGCTTTCCAGCCAAGGCACATGCCATTTATACTGTCCGGGAATGTCATTTGCTTGCTTTTCCTTCTCTCTGGAAAAACAGAGCCTTTATTTCCAAGTCAGATCTTATCTACATATGCCATATTGTTTGAATTCCATGGCCTTTAAAAAGTGCTCAGGGCTTCCCTGGTGGCGCAGTGGTTGAGACTCTGCCTGCCAATGCAGGGGACACGGGTTCGAGCCCTGGTCTGGGAAGATCCCACATGCCGCGGAGCAACTGGGCCCGTGAGCCACAACTACTGAGCCTGCGCGTCTGGAGCCTGTGCTCCGCAACAAGAGAGGCCGCGACAGTGAGAGGCCCGCGCACCGCGATGAAGAGTGGCCCCTGCTCGCCGCAACTGGAGAAAGCCCTAGCACAGAAACGAAGACCCAACACAGCCAAAAATTAATTAATTAGTTAATTAATTAATTAATTTTTAAAAAAATGCAACTGTGGGGAAAAAAAACTTAAAAAAAAAAAGTGCTCAACATAGAAGAGGATTAATAAGAAATATTGACTCATAGCTCCTATGCAAATACTTTCTCAGATCAACAGTGGACTCCAACAATTCAATTCTGCCTTAAGACCCTTTTAGCCTTCATACTTCAAACTTCAGGAATATTAGCATTTGTTTATATTTTCTAAACTTTTCTGGATAGGTATAACTTGTTAAAATTCCACCATCATATCAAGTAAGGAGAAAAATAGTATGATGTATGATGTAAAAGTAAGAGCATGATACCAAGAGCCAGGGTTTTACATTTAATATTATTAGTGCTTTATTAGACTTAAAGCACTCTAACTCTCTGAGCTCAGTTAAAACTGCCATGAAATAAGGCTAGTAATACAATCTTAAACCAGAAGTGATTATAACTAAATTCTCTGAAACGTAATAAATCTTAGTTATAGTGATCCACAAACTTTAGTTATAATCATTAAATTCTTTGGGGGAAAACTGCTTCCTAGGTATGTATAATATTTTAAATGCAAAATATATTGGATATCTTCCTTTCAGTTAGCTTCAATGATAACAGTGTTTTCAATAACAGAAACGCTTTAAAGAAATGACTCATTCAACAAACATTTGTTGAGTACCTATTAAATTGCAGGCATAATTCAAGGTGGTGAGCACACAGCAGGGAACAAAAGTAAATCCCTACTCTCATGAAATTTACATTGTAGGGGAGTGGAAAATAAACAAATAAACATAAACTAAAGGGTGATAAATGTTATGTAGATGAAGGAGGCAGCTTCACAAAACTATAGTCATCTCAGCTGTTGCTATTTTATAAAGAGCTGTCAGGACAGGCAATGTTTGAGTTGACCTTTATTGATATGAGGAGACCTTGGGGGGAGAAAATTTGATGGGGAAATATTAATAGTTGAATTTTGAACACATTAAATTAGTGATTTTGGTTAGAGATCCAAGTAGAAGTGTTGATTAGGCAGTCTGAGTTGAAAGTTCAGGGGAGAGATATGAGTTAAAGAGGTAAATTTGGGAACCATCAAAATAAAGATGGGCTTTAAAGCCAAGAGAGTAGATGAAACTACCTAAAGAACAAGTATAAACAGACTAGAAAAGAGGCCTGAGGACTAAGCCCTGTGGCACTCCAGCGCTAAGGGGTCAAGAATACAGAAAAACAACAAAGCCTTACACAGAAAAATACATACCATACGATTCCATTTATATAAATTTCAATAGGTTTAGCACCACTACATGTATGCTGCTAAAAATCAGAATAGTAGTTGGCTTTGTAGTGGGAGTTAATTGGAAAAGGCACAAGGGAACCTTCTGGGGTATTCTATTATCTTGATGGGGGTGTATACATTTAAGATTTGTCCATTTCGCAGTAGGTAAATTATACCTCAATAAAAAAAAAAAAAGAGAGAGAGAGAGAGAACGGGAGGAGATAATGTGATGACAGCAAGTGTAGACAACTCTTTAGAAATGTTACTAAAAGGGGTACAGGGGGAGATGTGGGGATCAAAGAAGAATTTCTGTTCCAGTTTTGGTTCGGGAAATACTGCAGCATGTTCTTGTGCTGATAGGCACGATCCAAGGGAGAGAGGACAAGAGTTAGGTGGTGACTTTAAACAAGAATGAGAGGATGAGATTCAGGGCATCGTGTAGCATTGGCCTTTCCTGGCAGCCTGCACACTTCACCCTTAGTAACGGTCATGAAGGAAAAGACATGGCTACCAAGCAGGTTAAGTTGGGACAGGTGTATGAGCCCACGTGAAAGTCTGATCTTATTCCAGTGTACGTACTAGCAGAGCGGCTTTGTTCTCACACTGCCCACAAACCTTCCCTTTTATCTTGGGTTTTTCATGTTCAGAAGAATTTGCCATTTTATAATTAGATGGTTGTTTCACTGGCTCTGAAAGGGAAAAAAAAGACCAATCACATTAAAATACGATGTTCAGTTTTCTGATTGATAAAGGAAATTATGCACATTTCTAAATTCTCAAACAGTATATAAATGTTAGTTGCCCAACAAGAATGGTATGTAGCCAAGTCTAATCTTCCCAGTAGACTAGGGAGCCCACAGTCCCCCTCCCACCCACTGTGACCACAGGGCCACACATATCCACCCATATCCATTGTGCTGTAAACTCAGTTGAACTGGACATGTAAAATTACAGAATGTTAAAAACTATGCTTTGGATAGAATTCCCATAGCATTCTGCCCCATCTCTGGATCAAACTAAAGCCCACACAGAACAACTTCTATAATAAATGTTATATACATTTTTATAATTTGTTCTATCAAATTATCTTAACTATCCAAATTAAATGTTTATCCTCTATTTTAAAAATCTTATTTCTTTTAGAATTACTGTAAATTCAAATTTTATTTTTGGTTTTTGCTATTTTCAAATACTGTATTAAACTATAAAGCAGTTTTCAATATTCTTTTAATTTCCCAGAGTAAAATTTCAATCTATAATTTTATACTGCTAAAATTTTCTTCCTAGAGTTTAAGGAACAATGCTATCTATGAAAGTTCTCACTTTTCAAAAATACTATTATTATGATCATATCCTAAGTTGATTTGTGACATAAAATAAGCACCCCTCCCCAAAATACAGATAAAATATATTTTGAGTGTCAAAGAAAACGAGTCACCATTTTTGGGTTTAGAATCTTTATGCTGCATGAACAGTTCTAGCACTTAAATTTTCTATGTAATTCAACTGTGAAAAAAAAAGAAATTATACCTTCAGCATCTAAGAATATAATGGTAAACTGTTTACCTTGAAGCTGCTCCTCCAGTAATTTTAATTTCACTTTTCCAGCAGAAAGCTGTATTAATAAAACAGATTTTGCATGTCAGGTATACAAACTCAAATTAAGTTCCTAATAAAAATATTATAAAGCCATAACATTTTGGTGCATCTTGAACAAAACAAACATTTTGAAAGAATAATGTAATAGGAGAGCTTTAATGCATATATAGGAACTTTAATTAAATCAAGAGAAAATTCATACAAGAAAAATATATTTTGGAAATATATATAAACCAGTTTTTTAAAAAAACATGTCACAAATTATCTTTAAACAAAAATTACGTATCACCATGAAATGACTTTAGGAAAGCACTAGCATTCAAATATTGTAAAGGCTCAGTAAGCCTTTTCTATCTCTGATCTTTCTGAAACACACAAAGCCTGATATTTGTGTAGACTGAATCTAAGCTGAATTCTGACTACGCTATTCTGCTCACATAACTGTAGAAGCTAATATTATTATCTTAATTGCCCAAATTAGAGGACCACATGTTTAAGCGTCATAGGCATAACCTTCAAATATATTATTTGTGATCCCTGACTTTCCCAAGTTGTAGCCAAAAAAATTGAGTAAGTAACAATTATGGATAGGTATTTCAAATAAATAATCACTTAAAATCCTTGGATCTTAAGAGTTTAAGAAACGAAACAGACTCCCCACTTGCACATACTTGCCTTAGTCTTATTAAAACCAACATCTGAAGTACACAGACATTCACGGAGCATGGCGCACACTTACACACACACTGTCAATTCATGCCTCATTTTCAATTTTCAATTTGCATGCTCAATTGCCCAATTTGTACATGAGAATATGAGAACAATGGTTGCCTCTATGTCTATGGCTGTACCAACTGCAGTCATCTTTGAAAATTTAGGCCTAATTATTTTCAGTGAATCTCGTGGTTTTGCTTCAAAAGGGCATTTGTTTGTTCCCATTCTTTAAGGAGCTGCTCAGATGCTATGTACCAAACACAGCAGACAAGAAAATAGAATTGAAATAATCAATTTTTATGTGAACCACACTTTTATTTTTAAACTGGCAGTGTTGTACAAGTTACAGATAATTTAATCTTATTTTTTATAACCAAATTATCCAATACTATTACCTTAATGATACATCTGAATTGCAACATGATCTACGCGTTTATAGGCTATCTGGGCAGAATGGATATACCAAAGCAAAACGAATTCATTATTAGGGACATGTTATACTTTGTTCTTGTTACTGTGAATAATATTTTTCTGCTCTATGAATATAGCCATATTTACTTCAAATGAATCAAACCGCATACAAATATTTCAATGAACAAACTGCTAGCTTACTATTATTAGGCAAATAGAATTTCCTCCTAAGTCTGATTTTTATCTGTTGGGGAAAGAGATGAGGGTGGAGTAGCGCTGGCCCAGGGGTACACACACACACAGGCAAACACCATAAAGATACATATATATGGATATGCATATGTGTGTATATATAAAAACACCAGGAATTCAATATACTGAAGCCTATACCTTATTAACCCACTTATGACTCCACCAGGAGATGCTGAAGGGGTCCTATCAGGAGTCAGGGCAGCTTAGTGTCTCTACCACACAGACATATCATCTGGGCCCTTGGGGTCAGACTATGTTGTATTCATCGGCCTCCCTGGCATTCGCAAATGCCTCCATCCTGCCACTAACGTCCTAATCCACCGTGCTGGGCCCACACTCCTTCCACAAGCCACCTTTTCAAATATCCTCATTCTTAATCCAATTAGCTACTCAACCTTTACCATTCTCCACTACTTGTCCTTCCGTACAGGCTGCTCTGCCCTTCCATGAAGCCCTTTATTAAAGAGTCCTTTAACTATCTTATGCCTTAAAAATTTCCTTAAAATATCTCTTCCAAAAGTTCACAGTAACTGGACCCACCTTTCCTCACACACAACCTTCTCCACAGAACTCTCCAGAGGAAATAGCTCCACTTCTACTCCCTTTCACTCACCAGGAGAGAAGGAAAATGTTCTCCCTGTTTGCCCCTCAGTGCTGCTTCCAGAATACTGTTCCGCTCTCACCATTAGGCGAAGCTGCCTCTACTGAAGGTCCCCACCATCCACTTTTTGCCTTTATCAATACCCAGGATCCTCTTCCACCTGAACCTCAGCAGTCTGTTCAGTATTTCTCTCCAGCACATTTCTGGGTGATAATCGTGGAGACTTTACCGTCCATGTTCACCTGACATCCTGATGCTGAAAACCCTCCGACATGCTGACTACTATGAACGTCTAAGTGCCTCCTCAGCCACCTGACCATTATGACCAAACCTTGGGCCTAAGCAGCAATCTGAATGGCATACTTTCAAAATCCCAAACTCAGAGTGTCTCTGTGCAAACCGCAATCTCCTTACCTCCTTCCTCTTAGACCTCCCATTATCTACCAACCATTGTGATGAAATAATAGCAACTGGGTCCCCTACAAATCCATGCTGAATAAGCCCCATGGGCTCTCATGGCTCTTCAGCAATCCATTCATTCATTTGCTACTAAACCTCAAACATGATTCTCACATGATTTGGCTACTCCAAATCTTCTCCATTCCAAAAAACTCAGATTCACCCCATTTCCTCTTTCCTTAATCTGAACAGATGATCTTGCCTTCAAATTTACTAAGAATGCCAAGGTCTTCCTATTAATATTTTTCCACAGCTTCCTGCCTCACCACCTGTCAAAAGCAACCTCTAAAAATGTACCTTTACTGCCACCTGTTTTCTCTTCCATTTTTCTTGTCTCAGAGAAAATGTGCCCTCCTTCCCTTGGTCAGGCCCTCCTCAAGGAGCTACCTCTTCAAAGCCCTCAGCAACTGGCACCTCTCTCATTTGAATCTTCAACCTTTCTTCCACTAGTGAATCTATCCCTCAGCTACAAATTGGCTCACACCTTCCCCCTGATTCTAAATATATATATATATATATATATATATATATATATATACAGTATTTATATATATAGTATTTGTTTATATATTTTTGTATTATATATATAAAGTCTCCTTGATCCTATTAAAGCCTTGAGAGATCATCCTCTGTTCTCACGTTTACTGAAACTTTAGCCTTTACTCATTGCCACCTGCCTTTCTTTTTCAACCACTTGAAATATATTTTTACATCTGATAACAATCCAACCATCAAATTTATTGTTTTTAAAAATTCTCATTCTCCGTAAATAAACATTTTAATGTGATTTTCAGTTAATATTACAATTGGTTTCACACATATTATCTCACACCTTGCTCAAAACTCTGTGAAGTAGTCAGCAAGTACTGTTATGCATGTTTACAAATATGGTAACAGTAGCCCAAGAAAGGTTACATCATTTGTCTAAAATCACAAAGCTAATGAGATGAGTCAGGATTTTAATCTATATAGTCTAGCAAAGGGTTTCTTGTTCTTGGTACCACTGACATTTTAGGCCAAATAATTCTTTGTTGTGGGGTCTGCCCAGTGCATTGTAGAATGTTCAGCAGCACCCCTGGCTTGTAGCCACTACACACCATTAGCCAAAAAAAATCCCTCTCAGTGGTGATAACTAAAAATGTGTCCAGACTTTGCCAAATGCCTCCTGGGGGACAAAACTGCCCCCTGTTGAGAAACACTGGTCTAAAACTAAACCTAACTTTTTCATTACAAATACGTCAATCAAGGTTGACTTCTCCATTTTTTTTCTAAAAATGTCCTCCTTTACTTTCATCTCCTATGAAATTACATTACTTTGACTCTATTTCTCCCATTATTTCTCTTCTCAGGCTCCCTTTACTGGAGAGCTGGCAAATTATCTTAGAACTAGCCTGAAAGCCTGCATTCCAAATCTTGGCCCTGACCCTTGACGTGAGCAAGTTATTTAACTTTTTTGATGTTAAATTACTTCATTTGTGGAACTGGAAAAAATAACAACTGCCTCTTAAGAGTGATACAAGCACTTAATGAGATAAAACAGGCAAAGCACTGTTGACTGGTATAAAGCAGACAGTGAATAAATATTCAAGTTCTCTTTGCCTCCATATTCTCTGGGCTTTATCCTTCATACCTGCCCTTTATCCTTTACACCTTTCTTATGCTTTTTATAAATTCTTAGGGAGCACATTTACTCTCTCAGCTTCAACTAACACATGAGAATGCAAACAAAACTCTAACATCTTTGAAATTTGCTAAGAGAGTAGAACTTCAATGTTTTTATTTAAAAAAAAAAGGTAAATATGGATGTGTTAATTAACTCGATAGAGGGAATTTACTCACAATGTATATGTATATCAAATCATCGTGTTGTACACTTTAAATAACTTACAATTTTACTTGCCAATTATACAATAAAGCTGGGAAAAGAAAGTAAGAGAGGGAGGGTAGAAGGGAGGGAGAGAAGGAGGAAGCCAACTATCTAGCTCTAAATCTAAACACCAGAATTTTTTTTTCCAGCTGCTTTATTTATTCTACCTCCTAGGCAATTCATCCTGGAATATCAGTTATATATTTGACTTCTTATTTTCCTTTCTCACTGTGTTTTGGGTCCATGTTTCCTTTATATTTCTTCTGCTACGTTCTCATTCAGACTCTTCTCATCTGACCTTTTAATAGACTTATAAATAGTCTCTATGCTTCTGTATCAGTGGTCTCCAAAGTAGCGTGTATGCATGCCTGAGGGAGCTCAGGAAAAGATCAAAGAGAAGAAAAGAAGCATCTATTCATGTTTATATCATCTTTGATTAATTTCCATATTTTGTTTTACAATAAACATGACATATTAGTAAATTAGTATGTATATAAATAAATTATATTTATAAGTAAATTAAAAGTTCATAGATAGAAAGTCCATTCTCAAAATCTATTTTTATTGCTGTGGTACATGATCGAAAGAGTTTGAATATCATTTGCTCTATACTCTACTTACATAAACTTCAAATACACTGGATATTAACAAGATCAACCATCATACATCATTATCTTAAACTTGCTACTCTCCTGCTTCAAAGTTGTCAGGGAATTCTATTCACCCAGTGAAAAAGTCAACACTCCTGAGTCTGGTATTCAGGCCTCCTACCCTCCTGCCCAATCTTATTTCTACTCCCACCTTCTGTAACTCCCCAACCCCCCATGCTTTCATCCTCAATTATGAGGTTTATGGGAATGGGCATTATGACTTATTCATCACTTTTCCTTACAAATATATCTAGTACACTCTCAAATATTTGTAGAGCTAAACTATTATTTCCCAAACACAAATGATTCATACACTACATGGCAAAAATTACATAGTGATTTTTCTTATAAATATTTTCATATGTGCATCATCTTTTACATTAGGTAAGGATATCCTTGAGAACAAGGATAATTCACTATAAGACAAAGAAGGCACTTAATAAATGCTATTGAATAAATAAATCAATAATCACAAAGAGTCAGCACTTTTAATATATTATATTTATAACAACATCTAAAGTATGGAACACTGTCTCAGAAAGATAATGAAAAATGCAAAGTGGATTATAAAACTTTTAATACAAAAATTAAAGAAACATGTCTCAGTAAGAGAATGACACTAAAGAATAAAATGCCTTTTCTAAGCCAAAAAGGTTAGAAGTGCCAAGATGTCTGTAGATGCCAACTGACCCAATGAAAGTTTAATGATAGGTATATAAAAAAGAAAAAGCTATATAAGTTAAAACTTACAAAGTCACAGATTTTGTACTAAAGAATCCAGAAGCAAAACAGTTTTCTTTACATAAGGACACTCATTTGCCTTTAACCTTAAATATTATGTAATGTTATATTTTACAATACACAGTAAAGATAAAGCAATTCTATAGCTGGGAAATTTTAAAGCATTTTCCCTTGGGTATCTTCACATATGGAATCAACAGTTTATGAATAATTATTATTCAAGCAGAACATAAATACATTAAATAAATGTGATATAATAAAAAGGCAGAAAAAAGTCTGTCCTTTGTTATATCAAATAATTTTACTTTCACCTTAATATAGAACTACATAGTTCTATTTCACGTACTTAAAACCAGAACTGAACTGAATGGAAAAATTCAGTTTAGAAAATTCACCTGAAGATGAATTTTTAAAAATCAACTTTCAGATGAAAAACAAAAACATATCCGAATAGTGAAAGTTGCATATTAGCCCATAAAATATAATCGAAATCCAATAACATGCAAAGTTGTTAAAACGAGAATAGGAGGTTCTTAAGTATGGAAGGGAATGCAAGATCTGAAAAAATAATTTATATCTTCTCAGCAAACTGCCTAAGAATCAAATGGTATTTTCTTACCTTAATAACATTTCCTTTATTTTGTGACATCATGCATGATTGATTACCCAATCTGCCCACTTGTCCAGATTTCCAGTGACATCCACTTGACCTTCAATATATATGAACAGAAGACAAAATGTAATTACTAAATATATTTCTCCTTTTAATGAAAACAAATATATTTCCCCTGTTTCAGAAAATGGAAATTCAGTTGTTAACATTTAACAGACCACCACAAAATAAAAATGAAATATCAATAATGCCACAATATCCTCAGTAATTCTAAAATATAGCTCTATTATATTTGGAACTTTTGAGAAGAAATGAATAAAAGTGAAATGTCCAAACACAGATGAAGAATTTCATTTTTTTAGACATTAACAATGACTAAAGATAGCTTTACTGATTTATAGGAAATTTTACAGATTGTCATGCAGTTTTAAAAGCTAAGCGTTCACAAATGTAAAGAGAAAAAGGAAGCAAAACAAGACCCCCCAAAATTCAGCAGATCTACTATGTGATGAATTCCTTATTAAGACTTCAAATTAGCTCCCACAGCAAAAGGTAACAGAGCTTGCAAAGAAGGCAAACTGTTTCGTTTTACAGTTTTCAAAGCACTTTTATTTGAGCCTCACAAAATCTTTTGAAGTCAGCAGAGCAGGGAGGCCAATTCCCATTTTAAACAATAATGAGAGAAAAACTTGCCCAAAGCCACAGAAATAATAAATCATAAAACCAAGATTGGAAAACCAGACTTTCCATCTTCCTGACCAGTAACTGGCAGGTTCTCATTCTGGCTGTGACATTTACTATCTGTGTGACCTTAGAAAAGCATTTAACTATTCTGAAAACCTAGTCAAGCTTTAGAACATTTTTGAAAACATCTAGAAAAGGTTCCTCAACTAATGAAAACTTACTCTTGGGGGCTGATTTCAGGAACTCTGATTCACAGATATATTCATGATCCACTGAGAAGCCCAAACTAAATCCAAATTAGTGAAGGTTTAAAAAAATAAGAAAAAAAAGGAGAAACCAAAAAAACCACAGTAAAAAAAGAGAACTGGCCATTGGATCATTAGGATAAGAGCAGCAAGATACAGAATAAACTTTGTCACCTGGGATGTACTACATTGAGATGACTTTGATTAAACCAATACTCTGGTTATTAGAAAGGTTGTGTGTACAGCTCATGAATACTTTTTCAAAGAGTTAATCTCTAAAGATAAACACTACTAAAACTATAATAAACCTTTGAATTTTCTTTAATGGTTCAGAAGGTACTTCATAGATATTTGATAATCATCATTTTGAATACTAAACAAAAGCAAATTTAATACACAAAGAGTCTGGTAATATTTAGTACCACCAAAAGCATATGAAATATGCCCACTCATTCTCTGTAGGAGAAAGTTATACACTTTTGAAGCCTATTTGAAAGAAATTCTCCAATGTCTACCAAAATGTAAACTGCCATATACTTTGACCTAAAACTACATGGGTGGGAATTTATCCCGTAGGTACTCTTATATATGTAAGCAAAAATATATGTAGAAACATATTCATGGCAGCATATATAATCACAAAATACTGAAAACTTAATAAAGATCTGAAAAATAAATGCTATTATAGCCACACAAAGAAATACTATGCAGCCACTAAAAGAATGAGATCGCTGTGCACTGACGTGGCAAGAGCACTAAGATATATCAAGTAGAAAAGTAGAATGTGAATCCATCCACAGACTTTTATAGATGAACTCATTTTAAAAATGTAAAAGACATGTCAGATACAAACCTACACACAGACACACACACACACACACACATTCAAACACATATATACATAGGCTTGTACAAAGACATTTGTGGGAAGAAACATTTTAATTGTTAAAAGTGGTACTACAAAATGGGCTGGGAGTTAGCCTAAAGTGAAGAAGAGATAATTTTCATTATATAACTATCAGTTATACTTGATTTTAATTACATTTATGTATTATTTTTACAACAAAGCAAAATGCTCGGTAAAATTAGTACAGATATGCAAGCATAATATTAGAGAAGTCTCATTAATAAAATTTCAGCTAAAGCACATTTGCTAAAAATATTTCAAACATACGTGAGGGTCTGAATGATTCTTCTCTACGTGCATGTTAACCCCTGCCCCCCAAAAGTCTTTTAATAAATAAAAATGCCCTACACATAAACTGGCAATCTGCTATTGATGGCAATTTTATGGGAGCAAAGGGCAAGTTCTGCATTGCTGTCCTCAACATTCCAGACTATAACTGGTTCAGAAGAGGAATGTAAGAAAAGAAATAAGAACATGTAAGACCAAATAAGGTTCAGAGGAAAGGGACACAAATAGAAAAAGGAGGGGAAATTTAATATTGCTTGTTCATCAGGAAAAGCCAGAAATGATTCATTCAGGACAGATAGTCATTGGAATGACAATAATATATAAAATAGTTCTTGACATAAGGACTTCAGTTTATAATAAAATTCATTTTATTCCTCTAAAATCCTCTAAAAATGTCACCCACCCTTTTTCATCCTTTTCTTTGCCCCTTGTTGCTTGGAATTCTTGTAGTTTCTTTTCCATCTCTTGGTTCTCCAACTCTAACTGTACTTTCTCCATTCTCAGTTCTTGAGCATTTCTGAATAAGATTTAAATGCAAAATGTTCATTTGGGGTAAACAAACAAACCCCCCAAAAAGAAAAAAAAAGGCACATTAAGTTTATATCATGGTTTGCCCTTAATTAAAATTATGAATAATAAATATGTGAAAAACTATTTTAAATACTTCCTTTGTAGTCTTTGAAATATGGTTTCTAAAGTTAGCATTTGCTTTTTTTTTTTTTTTTTTTTTTTTTTTAAATTTTATTTATTTTATTTTATTTATGGCTGTGTTGGGTCTTGGTTTCTGTGCGAGGGCTCCCTCTAGTTGCGGCAAGCGGGGGGCCACTCTTCATCGCAGTGCGCGCGCCTCTCACCATCGCGGCCTCTCGTTGCGGAGCACAGGCTCCAGACGCGCAGGCTCAGCAACTGTGGCTCACGGGCCTAGTTGCTCTGCGGCATGTGGGATCCCCCCAGGCCAGGGCTCGAACCCGTGTCCCCTGCATTGGCAGGCAGACTCTCAACCACTGCGCCACCAGGGAAGCCCCAGCATTTGCTTTTAATTAATATTCTCCTGAAGCAAGGTATCGCTTTAAATTTTAAACTTGTTTTATTACATTGTTAGAGGTCTCAAATCATAATTCACGTTATACATGAGCTATGTCTTTATATATGTACAAATATCCATGACACACAAATAGAAAATAAAATAAAAATAATTTTCTAATTTTCATACTGTCTTTAAAGGATTCAAGTATTCATACTTTGAATCATAGTGTTTAAAATAACTATTCTGTATGGGCAGAATACACATTTTTGCTAAATTAATCATTTTGGAAAACTTCGATAAATTTCTACCTTTATGCCATGTATGTATAATACAAAAAGAGAAAGAGAGAGAGAGAAAGAGAGAGAAGGGCCTGCTTGGAGCCTATTAGAAAGAAAATACCTATCAAGGGTTTTGGAACAGGAGCCATCAAAGGGATAGATGGGAACTGAGCCAAGCACCACCTATTGTTTCAACTGAAGGAAAGCAACAAGAAGAAAACTTTCTGAGGACAGAGCAGAGCCCCCTTACAGATTCCTGTACAAGAGCTTTCGTAATAATATCTGAAGTTCATCAAGCTTTTGACGCAAGCTATTTTCTTCATTCTACAATTCTGGTCCCTTGTCAGCATTAGTCACTGAGTCTCTCTTTCATAGAAGTAAACCAACCTAGTTCTCTAGCTTTCATTCTCTATCATGAGTTTAAATCTCTTCCTTCGTTATTTCATTAGTATCTTATTATAATCAAGTAGTGTGGGCTACTTGGGTATGTGTGCCATGGCAAGGAACCAAAACAAGAATAATGAAGATAAGAGAGAGAAATAATTGAGAGGTGGTGAGCAATCCACCAAAGAGCAAGCGGGCCAAAGATATGTCCCCAAGTGGACAGTCCAGGAAGATATATGGAAAGTGAGAGGAGGCGAAAACTGTCTAGAGCGTTCAGAGAAGCTGGTGAAGATATTGAGAGAGACAGGCATTATTTTCATTATATCTGTTCCACAAGGAGTAATTCAGCCCCTACTACAAACAAGCACTGTCGTAAGTGATAGGATGTGAGACCCAATGGAGCTTCCATTATAGAAAGGAACGTAGACAAGGATGAAGGTAATTGAAGTATAGTATAATGGTGTTTTCATTGGAGAAGTATAGGGAGATACCTGAGCACACAGAAAGGGCACATACCCAGCCCCTGGGGCCGTAGGAACAGTTCCTGGTGGAAGTGAAGACTAAGCTGAGTCCCAAGGGATGAAAGGACTTAGCCAGTCAAAGGGAGGTGGTGAGAGCAGTGTTCCAGGAAGAAAGAAAAGTGTGGGTACCAGTAGAAAAGAGTGATGTGTGGGTCCAGGAACTAGAAGTTCCATGTGCCCAGACATTGAGTGCAGGACGGGGAGAGTGGCAAGAAATGGAACTGCTGAGGTGGACAGTGGCCAGATTATGAAGAGCTGTGTAGGCCATGATGAGGAATTGGGATTTGTATTCTATGAGCAACAAGAATTTTTAAAAGGTTTTAAGAGAATTGAGACTTGATAATACTTGCACTTTAGAAAGATCACTCTGGCTGTATCATGGAATATTAATCAGAGGGTATAAGGCTGAGAGCAAGGCAGCCAGTTAGGAGACTATCTCAGTAATCCTAATAACAGAGAGACTGTGCTGGTCTGACAGGACGGAGACAGTGGAAAGAAAAATGGGAACATTTGAGAAATATAAGAAAATAGAATTAACTGGACTTGGAGACTGACCAGAAGTAGGTGACTGACCAAGGAAGGGACAAGGAAGGAACCTGAGATAACCCAGGAGCAACCAGGAAGCCAGTGATGCCACTTCCTGAACTAATTCACTCTGGGGTGGGCTGGGGACACAGTTCAGGATTAGTGGCCCAAAGACTCAGTGGCCCACAACACTTTCCACATGGCCTCCAGAGGAAGAGTTCAAAAGCACACATGTGATTGTGTCACTTGTTTGCTTACAAAACTTTTGACGTTTTGAAAGTCCCCACTATGGTAGAGGAAGGGGGTGCGACTGAAAAAAAGCAACTGGCCTACTGACCAAGTGGTCAAGTTGATGGTGCAATTCCGTGGGTCTGGAACAAAATAAAAGATTCTTCCTGGAGACAGCCTTAGACACAGAGCCAGAAGGGCAACTAAAGTTGATCCCACAGGGACCGTGTCAACACAACAAATCCAAGAGGCAGAAACAGCCCACAGAAATGGTGTGGAGGCTGGAAAAGAGTAGAGAGGAATTGGAGAACACCAAAACGTAAGACAACATTAAGACAATTGTTGAGACAATGTCAAATAAGAAAGACGTGGAACAAGGAAAGGGCAAGAAAAGAAACTCCAGAGCAATTACCATAGAATGGGTGTTCCCGCCCTAGTTTCTATGGGCTGTGGTTCATGCGTGGACCAGGGAGACATGCAGGCCAGGGAACAGTGATTCCCCCTCATCTCCAAGGTAAATCCCAAACTCCTTAGTGTGGCATAGAAGTTAATTTATTAGCTACATGAATTGCCGTTCTCACCAATTTTGTTCTATTAATCTTAGTGAACTGGATATGTCTGAAAGTCCCCAGACTATGTGTCTGCGTGCCTTTGAACAAGTTTCACCCAGTAACTACCCAACTAACTGCATCTTTCAGGCAAAGCTTGGAGACCTCCTCACCCCTGGCCTAGCAGTTTGGGCCATGTTCTCATAGCTACCTGTGCTTTAATATCACACCATGTTTCACACTACTTTGTAAATGTAATTTTACTTATTCCTATCCTCCACAAGCTACCTGAGGGCAAAGACTGTGACTTTCTTCTTTTGTATCCATTGTTCCTTAGCACAGTGTATACACTATGTGTACTTAACAAATGTTTGTTGGATGAATGTTTATACGTATATACACACAGACTTAAAACATATCACCAAAATGCATTGCCCCTTCTCTTTTTGCATTAAAAAAGTAAAATTGGTAATACTAGCAATTGGATAGCTCCCCTCCCTACCAAAAACTAGTAAACCTAATAATGATAATGCCATATAACTTTTTCTAGTTGACAAAATTCTTTTCCACACAGTATCTCAAAAGTAAAGGGAGAATTAGGAAAGCTCTGAAGACACTGAGTAACCACAGGACTATTTATCTGGATCAGGGAACTCAGAAACTAAAATTAAACATTGACGGTCCGCCCCCAACCCATGATGGCTGGCCCTGAATCATATTTGAGAGGAAGGCCTTGGGAATTCCCAGTGACTCTAGATGATCTCAAAAGGAAATGGCATATTGAACCTTCTGGTACACCTATCATGTCCTGAAATTTCTAGGATACCCAGAATTGCTTGACTCAGGCCAAATGCATCTCCAAGGCAATCTAGGACAGAAGGTACCCGTCCTGGGAAAGGTGAATTCAACATAAAGTCCTTTAACGATGCAAAGTGCAAGGGTAGTTAGTGATTTCTATTCCTTGTTTAAAGGTCTCTCACTTTAACAGTCTCCTTAAATTTCAATTTCCTTCAGTTTCTTCAGGGTGATTCTTTTCTAATTTTGTATAAGTGTTACAAAAATATTTGTAACTTTCTGTTGTATTGCTTCAATAGTTGATGAACCCAATTCACATAGATTCTTGTGGCATAAGTATTTTTACTCCTCGTTTTTAACCCATTATAGATTTATATTTCAAACCTCCTCTCTTAAAATAGAGCAATGTGAAGAAAATGGAGATGAGAATTCACAAAATTTTATTTCAACTCTAAACAGCCTCATAGGAAAAGAATACTTTAAATTATAAAATACAGAAACTTTAGCAACTATTCTATTTAAGTAATAAACACATATGCACTTACTTATATTTTAGCTTTACAGAATTTCCAGGTTTTCCCCATGGAAGAACCACAAAATCTTTGGTGTTCATGATTACTGTCTTAGTATTGTCTAAAAATTATTGTGATTTGCGAAAATTTCTGAAAAAGTAACAAAGGCAAAAGAATTATGTCAACATAAAGTGGTTAACGTTACAAATTTGAAAATACATATAACTCAGGAAAATTTTTAAACAAGAAAACATTATGAGGGAAAAGATCGAATCAATGGTAAAACAGCAAGAAATTATTATAAATGATAAATATATTATGTTATACAAATATTTATATGCTAATATAGTTATAACTATAACATATCTGATGGAACTAAAATTTTACCAATAATTATATAGCAAAAGACTGTGGAAACTGAAAGTGAAGAATGAATTCCTTAAGACAAATAGAGCACATATTCTGGCTCTTTCTGTGATTAAGATTATAACAATATATATCAGGTATTTGTTCCCAGCCAAAAATAATATCCAAAGCTAGGTAGGTAGTGAAAAGAACCTTAGAAACACAATCCAAACTCGAAAACCTTTTTTTTTACATATACGGTAATGTAAAATGAGAATTAAGGTATGCAATAATTGCCCAAAGGCATTCTAGTATCCTCATTTATCAAAGAAAAATTTAATGATGCTCTTTGCCTAAGATCAAAAATTAGCATATTTAGAAAGAATTTTTCAACAAGAAATGAAACAAAAAAGATTTTTTGCCTAACTCCAAGTTAGCCAGAAAATTAAATTATTCAGAACACCCTATTTCCTGAGTATCCCAATTACTCACGGTTCTACAATAATTTACTCTGTAATGCTGAACTGCTGAATCACATGCACAACTATTAGATTTTTATATGAATAAAAATTTCCAAATTCCAAACACTCTTAAATATGAGGCAATATAATAGAGTCCATAGTCATAAATGCCCAAACCATTTGATACCGTCATTTTATATATGTGCTCCCATGTGCTCATAACCCCTATAAATATTTATTAAGGCTCTGCTATATGCACAGCACTGTACTGAGAGACATGAAGGAGTCAAGGCCCAAGGAGATCTGTTCTCTGGGCTCAAATAGTGTAGAGTCAAATAGGGCATATAAGACCTATATATAAAAGCCATAAAACAAGGTAGGAATCACAAAGGCTATAAAACTTACAGCTATAAGAGGGGAGCAAAAGAAGAGAATTCAAGCTAGCTAGCATTTAAAGTGGGGCTTTAAGGTGAAGGGGGGCTAATATATAAAGATATGGATGGGATGAACTTTCCTCACTGCTAGAAGAAAACAGCTCTTGAATGGAGGGGGAAAAGTAGGTGTAAACTTGGAAATGTAGGCTGAGGCCCAATAATGGGCGACGTTAAATCCCAAGTTAAAGCATTTGGAATGTGTTCTGTAGCTAATGAGAATCACTGAAACTTTTAGAAGGAAGAACAGGAAATAAGCCTAGAAGGTATGCTCAAAGACTTAAGCAGAGAAGACATCAGAACAGGAGTAATCAAGTGTAAGTCTACTGTGACATTAAGGTCAACACAATCGAATGAATCGAATCTCTGGGAGATTATTTTACAATTCCAATGATGCAACCACTGATCAAAACATTTTTGGAATGCCTCTTTTGAGACTGTCTGCAGAGTCCATCATATATCCAACAAACACACAAATCTACTTTGCTATACTTCATTCAAAACTAAAAATGATGGTGGCCAACAGGAGCAACTACTTTGTTCACTCAAATCTAGTTTCAAATTACTCTACCTCCAGAAATCAGATTTAGCCTGAAAGGGTAGATTTTTAATTCCTTAGAGGAAATTCTAAGGGAATTTATTTATTCTAAGAGAATTCCGAAATGCAATTATACAAAATAATTTTATACTGTAAGTAATGTAATGGCTGCATCATAGGACAAAGTATATTTGTGCCTTCAATCAACAGTTATTTAGCTGCTCCTTTGTGAGCCCTATTGTGGGTACTGAAGTCACAATGGTAAATAAGACATGGTGTCTTCCCTCAGAGGACTCACAATCAAGGGGAAACCACACAAATAAAGACAATACCGTGCGACATTCTGAAAGAAGAAAGTACTTAGGAGAGACGTCTAACTCAGACGCATTTCTCAACCACTAAGTCCTGTCTCTCAAAGCTAAAATCAGAGTCAAAGAAAACCAAAGATATCACAGGAATGAAAAACAAAATTTGGTTTGCTTCTACCCCTTCTTTGTAGGTAAAACCTTTGTCTCATTTCTATCAGAGACTACAAAAGGCATCTTTTAAAAACTTCTAGGACATAGAGTAACAGAGAGTCTATGTATCTCTTTTTGATCTAAATCAGGAAATCCAACTGCTGGACACTCATCTACTGTCGGTAAGTTTTTCGTGAAAAGTTCCATAATGTTATCATTACCATTATCATCAAAAAATAAAATAAAAGAATCCCCAAAGTTAATATGTCTGATTAATTAAAATAACTTAAATTGCCTTAACTTCATTTATGCATTGAGATACACAATTTTATATGTGTATGTACATTATGCATAAAGCTGAACTGATACACAAGGACTGAAATGAATGAAAGAAAAATCTGTAAATTTCATTAGGATGAGATGATTCAGATTTATAGCTCTGCTGATAATGTGACTTAGCCAATAAATAGTCTTATTCAGGGGGCATTTCACTTCACTGAATGCAATTAGTAAGGCTTCTTCTCAATTAAATGTTTTATCAAGCCACAAACAAAGGCCAATTTTCTTGCATGAAGAAAAAAAGGAAGATTATAACTGTGAGTCACGCTCTTCTGCCTGTTTCCTTTCCTGAAACCAACAGAGAATTAGTCACCGTTCTTGGGACAGCAAGGATATAACAATGTCAGCAGGAAGAACAGCAAGGCACAAAACTTTAGTCACTTAATGGAACCATGGAAATAGATATACTCTCTGTTATGCAAACCTCATAATTCCATGTGTCCTTTGATCAATAATTTTTTTCTTATAATTGAATACCAAAAGTTCAGTAGTTATCTGGAAATTTTTCTAGTTACCTGATTTATTAGACTGCATCATTTTTGTCCCCAAGCTTGTTCTTCCCCAGACACATACACACAATATGACCCAGAACTGCCCATGATGGTTTGAATGATCCTTCTACATAAGTTCCCATTTTGGGAAAGCAACCCAAGCATCAAGGCCTGCCACGACAGAATGGAAACAAGGAATTTATGCTCTATAAATCTAGAAACTCCAAGTATTCAAGAGCTGCCCTAGGCTCAGAGAATTTACCATCACACCATTGGCAGAATGGGATATTTGAGAAACCACTGTTTTCATATAACTGAAAACTTATCTAAGGTTAGTTGATTCTTCTAACAACCCAGATCATCTTAGAGATGAGAACTTAAGAGCCAATAAATAAGGATTTTTCTTTACTTTAGCATAGACTTTCGAGGGGTCTAATAAGCAAGCTTTTGGGGATGGGTATTTACCATAGTACTTAGAAATCAAAGACCTAAGCAAGAAATGTTAAATGAAAATGAATTTAATTAAAAATAGTTAAATTAATAAAAGAATTTTAACAGTTTCTCTGCCTGATATAATCCTTATTTTAAATATATATGTGTGTGTGTGTATATATATATATATATATATTTTTTTTAATCTAAGGAAAGAACTGTAAACACATGGTCCTTAGCATAACATCTTATGCTTGAGTGCCCTATTAAATAAATATATGTCATTTTCTCCTACCATAGACCCTGAAAGTAAATCAGAGATTAACATCCGGGCTGCATTCAATCTTTCAACCAACCAAAATATTTGATAATTAAACACTGCTTCAGGGCACTAAATGGCACCCAAGTCACCCACTTTTTACCTTCTATGTGCCAGTTCCCTTGAGAACAACTGAAAAAGTTTGGCTTTAAATATCAAGGGGCAAGATATCCTTTTAAGATAATTTCCAACTAAAAATGATAAGTAGTTCCATGAAGAATAACAATGGAATATTACTCAGCCCTGAAAAAGAATGAAATAAGGCCATTTGTAGCAACATGGATCGACCTAGAGATTATCATGCTAAGTGAAGTAAGTCAGAGAAAGACAAATATCATATGATATCGCTTATATGTGGAATCTAAAAAAATGACACAAATGAACTTATTTACAAAACAGAAATAGACTCACAGACATTGAAAACAAACTTGCGGTTACCAAAGGGGAAAGGGTGGGGGAAGGGATAAATTAGGAGTTTGGGATTAAAATATATACACTACTATACACAAAATAGATAACCAACAAGGACCTACTGTATAGCACAGGGAACTATACTCAATATCTTGTAATAACCTATAATGGAAAAGAATATACATACATATATATATATATATATATATATAACTGAATTACTTTGCTGTACACCTAAAACCAACACAACATTGTAAATGAACTATATTTCAATAAAAATTGATTTAAATAAAATAAAAATGATAAGTGATATTAAAAGATACTGGGTTTAAGTTCAGAAGACCTTTGTGTTAGAGGGTCTCTGAGCTTCAGTTTATCCAGTATAAAAAGGTAGGGATCTCCCCCTCCCTAATTTACAGAATACTGAACAAAAGGTCTCTGATTCGTGGCCTATAAAGGGCTTCAGAGAGTTCCGGGTTAGAGAAGGGGGCAGCCTTAGAAACTACCTTGAGAAGTAAATGAGGGGAGCATCAAGGCTCTGCTTTACCCACAGCTGCCCTGATTTCATCTATTTTTACATAATGAGCCTCTGGGTCAGACTTAAAGAAACTCTTCTAGAGCTTAACAAAGTTTTAAAGGCACAATAATACAGTAATATATAATTATTATTCTGTATCAACTAAAAACTTTATATGATTATAAAAAATACAAGTTTTAAATTTATAAATCATACCTTTTAGAAACCTAAGTCCTTTTATATATTTATAGTTTATTTCTCCCATCCATTCTCATACAATCTACTGTTATCCTAGGTGCTCTCTTGTGAATATTTTAGGCATGGGAAAATTAAGGCACCCATCCAAGATTGGTGACAAAGCCAGAAATTACAATTTTATTCTCAGTCCTGTTAGCTCCTCTTAGGATTTAAAATCTAAATTGTTCTACATACTTAAAATAACTAATTCATATCATTCATATTCTCCCCCCCCCTTTCATACTCTTAACCTACCATAAAAAGGAAATTTTAGAGTAAGAACTGTTTTACCAAAACTATTTTCTAAATTTTACAGCAATTTATTTAAACACCATTGAAACCCTTTTGAGTGTCAGACTGCTCTGTTTTTTGCCTCTAAATAGTTCCCCCTAAACACAGGAAAAAAAAATACCCAGGGGCTTCGCTGGTGGCGCAGTGGTTAAGAATCTGCCTGTCAATGCAAGGGACACAGGTTCGAGCCCAGGTCCAGGAGGATCCCACATGCCACGGAGCAACTAAGCCCGTGTGCCACAACTACTGAGCCTGCGCTCTAGAGCCTGCAAGCCACAACTACTGAGCCCACGTGCCACAACTACTGAAGCCTACGCGCCTAGAGCCCATGCTCGGCAACAAGAGAAGCCACGACAATGAGAAGCCCGCGCACCACAATGAAGAGTAGCCCCCGCTCACCGCAGCTAGAGGAAGCCCGCGCACAGCAACGAAGACCCAACACAGACAAAAAATAAATAAATAAATTTATAAAAAAAAAAATACGCAGCTACTCAGCTTGGTACTTAAGATTCTCCATTATCCATTATGCCTTATGCTTTATTTTCCACTTCTCGGCTCACCGAGTTTTATTCTATTCAGTGCCCAGTTCAAATGCCACCTCTACCATGAAGGTTTCTTCCATCAGAAACGAGCTTCTCTCCTTTAAGGACATAATGTGTATTACACTCACTTGCTACTATATTCTGTCTTGTGTTATTTTTGCTGCTTTGCTTATATAGATGTTATTTCCCCAAGTATCCCAGATATTTGAGGGTAGTCCTACCATTGATCTTTGAGTCCCTAGCAATTAGTAGAGTGTCTACACATAGTGTACTGTCAATAATAATGTGCTAGGTTTTAGTATTTAATATTTTTCTACTGCTTTGAATTTTCTGTATAATCAACTCCATGAAAAACAAATTTAAAACAAACACACCCTCTTTCCCACTTCAACAAATCTTTTTGTTTTCTTTTTTCCATGTGCCAGGTATCAGGTTAAGCACTGAGGAACAAGGTGAACCAGACAGGTATAGTACTAACCCTCACTAAACTTACACTCTGGTGAAGGAAGTAGGGAAAAAAATTAAAAGCAAATAAAATAATTGTAGGAAGTATTAAATGTTTTGAAGGAAATAAAGGACCGAGATTCTTTCAAATAATTAATTTGTAATACAGCTGGCAATATTATGGGAGGTCAGGGCAGACCTCTAGTAGCCTCTAAGATAAGGCGCTAGAGGGAAGTAAAGGTGTGTGCATTGTGTGTTTTCTCATCTTCCATAAGCATACAGTTTACATAGTTTTTAATCCTGGGTAGGCATCAACTTTATAGGATTTTTTTTAATGAGTCTTGATAACTCCACAAATAAAAAATACATAACTGAACTTACACAGTATATCTAAGCTCCTCGAATGCTGATGGGAGGAAGAAGAAAAAACTTCCACAGCTTCAGATTTCTCAGGAATCTGGCGCCCCTCACCGTGACCTTTAGGGAGGAGTGGACTTCTAGAATGAAGCGTATGCATGTGGCCGCCCAGGCAGAAAGAAGGCTACAAAAGGAGGTGTGATAATGGTTTGTCAGGGCACCCAATTTTTCAAATAAGACTCAAAAAGACTTCATTCGAAAAGCTGGGTGGTAGAAAGGGTACAAGTGATGTGACGAAGGCCCGGGTTTCACTGTTTAGGGTTCACCCTCGTTCATGTCTCCATTAGCATCAAGGGCTGGGAAGTCTTTTCTTTGGCAAAAAAGAAGACTCCCAACTCCGGGAGTCTAGGCCGCTTCCTGCAGCGCCTGGCACTGTGGCGGGCACAAGGCAGGAGCTCAACAAACACCCGCGGGGACGGCGCCCCCAGCTCCCCTGGGGCCCCGTCTCCTTTCCGCCTTCCGGCCCGCTCCCCGCACCACCCAGACCCGCCGCGCTACCCGCTACGCCGACTGCGAGGCCCGCAGCCACCGCAGCCAGCCGACCCACCTGGAGCCCCCAGACGTGTGCGTCACCGTCGCCCGCCGCAGCGAGCTGCCGGGAGCTTCCGCTTTGTCTCCTTGGTTACCGCGTTACCTCGGTACCCATAGCAACCAGAAGGCTTGGTACTGCGGCTCTCGGCCCGCAGAGGGAGCAAGGGAGCCCTACAGAGAAGTAGGAAGAGAGAGAGGAGAGGAAGAGAAGGAAAGGGCAGGTGCCAGAAGCTTTGTGCTGGAGTGGATAACACTGGGCTAACACTTACTGAGCCCCTACCATATTTCAGAAAGTTTGAATAACAACCCAAAATTACAAAGCTAGCAAATGGCAGACGCAAGAAGAATTAACCCAAGTAGTTCAGAACTCCCACGTACATACTGTTCAGTCACTCATCAAAGGTCACAATAGGCAAAGTCAGGACTAGAATCTAAGTCTTTGACAAGCCTAGAACTCTCTTTTCCTTGTATCAAATACAGGACCCATGGGGGTATGTGAGTTTAAGAGTTGAGAGAGAGAGAAAGAGAGGGGGGAGAGAGAGAATATCAACTCACATTTCTCCAACTTTTCCAGAGTGTCACCTGTGGTGAACTTATTTTTGGCTTCTTAAATAAGCTGTAGTTTTTAATCTCTGTTTTTATATATGCTGCAAGTAGGATGTCTGGTTGGTTCTGCAGTCAGTCAGTCAAAAAAATTTCTATGCTTCTCCACACTGAATCTATCTTGCTACTGGACTAATAATCTCAAGTATTATAGTTAAGACACTAACTCTTGCGCCACTGCTTTCCACATTAATGTGCCTGCCAATACTCATTTAAGAACACATCAAATATTTTCCCTTGGCAGTCAGCTATATAAGATTATAACCAGCATGGATAAGAAAAGACAATGATAGTCATGTGGTTATGACTGGGCTTTGACATGAAGGCAGACCTGAGTTTGAGTCCTGGTCCTGCCACAACTCACCTACTGTGCAACCTCGGGTAAGCTGTAAGACCCAGTTTAATTGGTTAAATGAGGTAAGGATACGTTTAGTTCACACATGGTGTAACACGGAAGAGTAAATGAAATAATGTATGTTAAGTCTTTGGCACTAAACCAGGCCAAGAGTAGGTGCTAAATATTTGGAAAATATGGTGGTTTTGAGGCTATGGTGGTTATCTTACTGTTCATGCTATAAATTCACCAAGTCTTTCCTTTAAATCTAATACAATGACAACTTTCAAGTGGATGTGTAATACTACTAGAAGTTTCTTGTGCAAGACTGTGTTTCTCAGACAGCTGTGCTCTTTGAATGATCAGGAATGGTATTTCCAGTATGCATCCCTTCATTCATTTATTCGACAAATATTTATTGAGAGTCCACTGTTCCAGGTTCTGAAAATACTGCAGTGAAGAAAGCATAGCCCCTCCTGCTGTCCATCTTATATTTTACTGCCAGCAGAAAGACAATAAACAAACATATAATTATAGGTCAGGGGCTTTGAAGAATAAGGATCAAGAAATAGAAAATAACTGAGCCCAAGTTTAGGTTAGATGGTCAGAGAGGTCTCTGAATGCAGGGGTAGAGGAAGACGTGGGGCAGTCAGAGCAAGGAACATTCCAGACAGAGGGAACAGTAAACAAACTTCAATTCTGACTCAATCAATAGCAGTATGCTGCATAAAAACTCTGATCACTTCTGTACAGCACTTTTTTTACTTCAAAAAAGAATTTTTACAATGCATGGACTGGCGCAACAGAAAATTAAACTCATAAAAATATTGTATAAATTATTCTGGCACTTTTCAGAAGCCTTAAATGGACATTATCACACTTATATTTACGGAAATATCTGAGTTTATGCATACTTATGCAAAACAAAGCAGAGCCAAAAAATAATCCCATGCCAAGTTACATATTAAAGTGAAAAATAGGAAGTGCTTGTCTTTCAAAACCATGATTAGTGACAAAATGAAATGAAACACGTAGAAACAGTAACACCTCTAGAGGTAAAATATCCTTTCTGCTGAAGCAGAATGCATTTAACTGGCACACCAGCAATTGTGCAAATAGGTTACCACATCTGTATCAGGAGGACAGTATTCCTGAGAGTTTGGGCAAATCCATGCTTCATTGTGTCAGTCTGAAGACAAGATCTGAATGTAAGTTTTCTGAACTAGAAATATTCAATTTAAAGAGATAAAAATTAAGCATGAAGAAATTGAGAGCACAGACTTACTGAATTCAAAAAAACTGCAAGGTCATGCTTAAAAAGATACATTCTCTCTCTCATACACACACACACACACACACACACACACACACACACTTCCATTAAGCAAGCGCAGCTCATCAAGTAACCTTATTTTGTACTTGGTAGGCACTACCTGGAGGAAAACTGTGGCTGGTCTCAGAACTTTCTAGTCACTCACAGGTAATAAAAGTTCTTAGATGAGTACTAAAAAGGTCCAGTCCCACATAATTGTCAAAACTCTGCATGTGACTTAACATCAAGGCTGTTCTCTTTCACAGTGGTTGGGCCTCCTGAATGCAGGGAAGCCTGGAGTCAAGCAACCATTAAGAAAAGCTTGGGTTTCCATTCCTCATCATCCATTCATGTTTCAGTCTTACTGATTGCCTATGTTAGGATCACAGGAAAGGATGAGGGTTAAAACAGAACAGTCTTAACTTGCCTGATATGAGCCTCCCAGGTGTTTAAAGCAGACCATTCTCCAAAGACCTCTCCACTCCATCCAGTGGGGACTTCTTACCTGCATTGCTCTGGATGCAGGTGGCACGTTCTCAGACCTTTGCTTACTGAGCCCCTAGGCATCAAGTGATCATCCTCACTTCTCTCTGTAGGATATCAGTGGTCCTCCTGGAGAGAGTTTTAAATGACCCACTTTCTCTTACGTTTTTGCATGTCCCATGTCAGACCTGTAGAAACGCTCTTTCACCCTTTGCCCTGCCACGCTGTGGGAATGCAGGACAGCCACATGGTCACCTCTCTTTGGCTCAAACACCAGCAACCCGCCAGCCTAACAATTGTACTTCTGACTCCTCAGATGGAATAAAAAACCAGCCAACTGTGTCCCCAGCTGCAGGGACCCATTGATGTACATCTTACCAGGCTTGAAATGACAGTCAGGGACTGTCAACAGACATTATCCAAAACCTGGAAATAAGTTAAAGGAATAACTACATGTCTTTTCAGATACACTCTAAGAGTCCACTCAAAGGTTATCTTATCCTCTAGGAAAATGTACCTTTGTGTGATCATCTTTTACTAATCATAAAACTCTGTTTCTGTGAAGTTACGTGTTAATCAGTAGGGGTTTTTTTCATCTACAATTTTCACATCATTTGCATCTAGATTTTTGAACCAGCTTAAACCATCCTGGTAGTTCCCTCCTTAATGAATAAAAGAAACATGTAAATTCTATATTTATAGAACACCATGTTCTTAACTATTGAAATTATATTTTGATAGTAGGTACCAAGCCTTCCTCTTCTGAAGGGAGATGGGACACATGGTAGACCAGAAACTGGCCAAAAGTACTCTTTCAATCTTCACTCCACTCTTGGCTCCTCAAACTTTTTTTTAGGCAGAAGTTGATTGTCAGTTCAGGATTGTAAAACAGGTTTTCCACCATCTCCCTTTTACACGTCCTGAAATTTAGCTTTACTTTGAAATGGACCATCTAGTTTCTTCATGCCCTGACAGACACTGACTATGTGTCCTATTACATACGTATGGGATTTTTCGAATTGTCAAGGGTAGCCAAGCTTTAGAGGCAACATAAAATAACAAAAAGATTTCTCAAAAATGTAAATTAGGGTGATATAAATATATTTAAATATATCTTAAGGACTAAACTTAAAAAGGAAAAAGAAGAAACTTGTAGTTAGGAGGTGGGATTGTCCTTTTATAATTTTTCTCAGCATTGTAATTTCTGGCTGTCACCTATGACACAGAATTCTTCAGCAAATAAATTTTCATAACACAAGGCAATGATCACTGATGTTTCAGAAGTGGAGGAAAATCATCAGGGCATATGATAAATTCCTGCTTCCTGCAATGTGCAGTCCTTTCCCAGTTGAAAAATAAATGTATAAGCTTTTTGGATGGGCATAGTGTTTTTAACCAGCATTTATTCAACACCAGCTCTATTGCAGACACTGCCCTAAGAGGGACACAAATAGGAGCAAAGACTGTATCTCTGCCCTTGAGGAACCCATTGTCTATTGAGGGAAGTGAGAGATAACAAATAATTAATATGTAATATAGCAAGTATTATATTCACAAAGTATGGGAACAAGACGTGTATGGCATGGCCAGAAGTTCTGGGTGGTTCAAACATAGCATGTGTGGCAGGGAGATAGGATAAAAAGCTGTGCTGGGGTCAAATTTAAAAGCACCTCGACATTACACTGTTCACAATGGAAATTACAAAATTGTTTTTAAAACAGAAATTAATCATCTCAGTATGCTTATAACAGCATCTTTTAAAGATAATTCTGGTGGTAATGTGAAAATAGAGCCAAAGGAGAAAATGGAGACAAAGAGACACGTTTAAAATATGGTTATATTAGTCTGAGATAGAAATGATGAGTCTGGAATAAATCAATGCTGAGGGCACAGGCCAAAGATAATAGATTCAAGGGGATTTCATAAACTACAACAGGATTTGGAGACTGAAGAAACGTGGTTGTCGAAGAACAGGAAACAGTTCACAGAGTGAGGGTTGAAGAGATGGCACAGAAATGAGTTCAGTTTTGAAGTTTTTACTTTTGAGATAGCAATTGGAAATAATGAAAAGTAAAATATAGGTCAAGTTGTTGGGAAAGTGATGGGGTTGGCCATGTATATTAGAGTGTCATCAGCATATAGAGAGTAGCCAAAGCTAAAGGAGGAGTTTTGAAAACGTCCCAGGAGCCTTCTAAAAACTATGGAGGAAGTGGTTTTGAGAGAGACATTCATCCGACATTGCTAAAATAGATGGATATGAAACTCATACTTGGCCTTTTTTATCCAGCAGTGTTCATTGCAAGGTCCTCACAAATGAGCATGACACCCTGAATGAATTTATTAATGTGATCCTCAAGTTATTCTCACTGTCATTCATATATTTACCGCTGAGAAGCATGGACTACGTAAGTGGTAAAAATAAAAGAACTGGCATTGGTCCCTGAAACATGTGTTGCCAATACAAATACACCTACATACAACTTAGGTAAACAGGTTCAGAGTAGATGAAGATAGAACTCAGGTGAACTAGAAAGACACTTTATTTGAATATAACATTATGTTCTTTCTTTTTTTTTTTACTACATCCTCTAATTTAATATGAGGTTAGTATTTCTTGGTTCCATCCAGAGATTAATAAACACCTATAGTGCACCAATAATCTGCCCCTCATTTCCCTCTCTTTGCCTGGCAACAATCTGTGAGCTTTGGCAGCCATGTTTTCCTGCACTACCCAGCCCACCATTGTAATGATTTAGTGGACAGAGTCCATAAATACGTGAATAAATTCAAACAAGATTCTTTCTCGTGAGAATGTATATTTGAAACTGAGAGGGTGATTCTTGGGTTAACAATATTCTGCCATGTCAACTAGAGAAAGAAAAAAAAATAAACGGAAGAAAGGACAAAAGGAATTTTAAAAAGGAAGAAGGGAGGGAATTTTATGGAAGCTTTCCCTTTCCTGAGGACTAGCTACATTCTAGCCTTTGGGTTCCATGATATACTCTTATATCCTTAAAATAAATTCCCCTTTGTTACTTAAACTGGCATGGCTTGATTTCAGTTGTACAGAAAAAAGAATCTTGACTAAGATGACTGTCAGAATTGTAATACTAAAGTAACTTCCTGTATAAGGCAAGTCCAAAGTTAGATTCCCAGAGAATTATTTTAAACAACGGTTGAACATTAATCTATGTCTCTCATAATTTTAAATTAATATTCCTACATATACAAAGATAGGAAGGTAATTTGGCATTCTTTTGAAGCCATTCTATCAAAAAAAAGGTAAAATCTCTTGTTTATTTTTGAATCAGTTTAATTTCTCAGTTTATTTACTTTAAGTGTAGCTGTGCCAGTTTTGCTAGCAGACAATTATTTATAATTGATGTAGCTTTAGGGAAAAGCTAACCTTAAAAAGAAAAAACCTGGCATTTCAGAGAAAAAGACATTCATTTTGATCCTTGCCAAGCTTTAATAAGTGTATCGTACTGTCTTCTTGAGATTTATGCACTGTTAGCTGTACCTCATTCGGAAAATTTGCATTTTTTCTCTTATGCAGTCAAGCTGGGAGGCACAAAACAAGAGTTATAAGGTTTGTTTGACATGAGATATCTAACAGTAAATTTCTTTCATCAACTTTATTCTATAGCTCTGATCCCCAAGGCAGATTTTTCATCATATTTTGTGAAATATTTTATAATAGCCTTACCTTTTGCAGAAGTTGCTCCCAAAACATTCCAAAGGAGCTGTTACAACTCTCTCCACTATAGAACATACTAGATTTACCATTCTTATGCCCACTGTGAGTTAACATGACCTATGTATCCATCCTCACATTAATTCAGCAAACCATATGCATCTAATGTAGCCAGCTTTCATGAAGGTGTAGACATTCGCCAAATACTTCTTGAGGACCTATTATGTCCCATTTACTTGGACAAATAATGGCTACAATGATGAACAAGACAGATTTGTATTCTGTCCTTGCAGAAAAGACAGTTTAGATGGGAGGTACAGACAAGAAACTCAGAATATTAACTACTAAATCTGTATGAGAAATAATACTCTAGAAGCACAAAGGAAGGAAACTAACCCAACAGTTGAGGTTCAAGAAAGGCTTCTTAGCCTAAGTGATGCCCTATCTGGTTTTGGCCCAATTGTTGAGTAGGAGCTCCAGACTGGTTTGGGGGAATGGGTGAAATTAGGGAGTATTCTGGGTAGAAAAAAAAGCATACGCAAACATCCCCACGATGAGTTAGAGAATCTAAAAATGCCCAACATTACTGAAACTTGAAAGGGACTTAGGAGAAGTGGGGAAGAGGGAGAAAAGAAGTGACAGTCACACAACTCTGGCAAAGGGGAGAATAAAAGCCCATTGCTACAGTCAGGCAGATACTAGTGGCCTACGACAAGATAGCACGATTAAAAGAAAGTTTAAGGATCCAATATTTATATGAAAAATTCATCAGTGGACTTGGAATTGATTAGATGAGAGGCTGAGGAATAAAGGGTGATCCCTAGTATTTATGGACCTGAAGATAGGATTTTCGTATCTATGTTCATGAGAGATATTGGTCTGTAGTTTTCTTTTCCTGTAATGTCTTTTTCTGGTTTTGTTATAAGAGCAATGCTGACCTCATAGAATGAATTAGGAAGTATTCCCTCTGCTTCTATCTTCTGAAAATAATTGTACATGATTGGTATAATTCCTTCCTTAAATGTTTGGTGGAATTCACCAGTGTATCCATTTGGGCCTGGTGCTTTCTGTTTTAAAAGGTTATTAATTATTGGTTCAGTTTATTTAATAGATATAGGCCTGTTCAGATAGTCTATCTCTTCATATGTGTTGGTAAATTGTATCTTTCAAGAAATCAGTCAGTTTCATCTAGGTTATCAAATCTGTGGACATAGAGTTGTTCTCTCATTTTGCCTTAGGTGGCTTGGATAGAGGCTTATTGATTTTATTGATCATTTCAAAGAACCAGCTATTGGTTTCATTTATTTTCTCTATTGATTTCCTGTTTTCAATATTATTGATTTCTGCTCTAATCCTTATTATTTCTTTTTTTCTGCTAACTTTGGATTTAATTTTATCTTATTTTTCTAGTTTTCTAAGGTAGAAACTTAGGTGATTGATTTTAGATCTTTTCTTCTAATGTATGTATTCAATACTATAAATTTTCCCCCTTAGCACTGCTTTCACTGTCACACAAATATTGATAAATTGTGTCTTTTTTATTTCGTTCAAAATATTTTTTCATTTCTCTTATATTTCCTCTTTGACCCTTGTGTTATTTAGAAGTGTGTTGTTTAATCTTCAAGTATTTGGAGACTTTCCAGCAATCATCCTGTTATTGATTTCTAGTTTAGTTTCATTATGATCTGAGAGCAGACACTACATGATTTCTATTCTTTTTGTTACTGTGTGTCTTATGGCCTAGAATGTGGTCTATCTTGGTGAAAATCCATGTAAGCTTTATAAGAATGTATATTCTGCTCTTGTTGGATAAAGTAGTCTATTGATGTCCTTTATATCCAGTTGATTGATGGCATTGATGAGTTCAACTCTGTCCTTACTGATTTTCTGCCTTTTGGACTTGTCCATTTCCGATAGAGGAGTGTTGAAGTCTCCAACTATAATAATGAACTTATATATTTCTGCTTGCCATTCTTCCAGTTTTTGCCTCACATATTTGAACACTGTTGTTAAATATAATATATAAGTATTAAGAATTGTTATGTCTTCTTGGAGAACTGATCCCTTTATCATAAGGCAATGTCCCTCTTTATTCCTGATAACTTTCCTTGCTCTGAAGTCTGCTCTGTCTGAAATTAATATTACTTCTGCTTTCTTTTGATTAGTGTTAGCATGGTTTATATTTCTCCATCCTTTTACTTTTTTGTATATGGGTCTTTATTTTAAAGTGAGTTTCTTTTAGACAATGTATAGTTGGATTTTGGTTTTTGATCCACGCTGACACTCTTTTAATTGGTCCATTTAGACTATTGGTATTCCAAATAATTATTGATATAGTTAAATTAATGTCTACAAATTTGTTACTTTTTTCTTTTTTTTTTTGCTCTTGTTCTTTGTTGTTATTTTTATCTTCCACTTTTTTCTACTTTTTCTGGTTTTAATTGAGCACTTTACATGATTCCATTTTCTCTCTTCTCTTAGTATGTTAGTTTACCTTTTTTAAAATGCTTTTTAGTTGTAGTCCTAGTATTTATCACATACATTTAGAACTAATCCAAGTCCACTTTCAAATAACACTAAACTGCTTCACAGATAGTGTGAGTACCTTATAATAACAAAATAATCCTAATTCTCCCCTCACCTCCATTATATCACTGCTATCATTCACTTCATTATATATACATATGAATATATATATATACAATATTGAATACATTGTTGCTATTATCATTTTGAACAAACTGTTGTGTGTTAGCTCAATTGCGAATAAGAAACATAAAAGTTTTTCTTTTATCTTCACTTATTCTTTCTCCAGTGTTCTTCCTTTCTTTGTGTAGATCTGTTTCTGACCTATACCATTTTCCTTCTCTCTAAAGAACTTTTTAAAAACATTTCTTTCAAGAAAGTCTACTAGAAACAAATTCCTCAATTTTTGTTTATCTGAAATATTCTTTACTCCTCCTTCCCTCCTGAAGGATAATTCTATGTTAACTCTTAAGTTACAGAATTCTAGGTCAGTGGGATTTTTTTCTCAACACTTTAAATATTTCATTGCACTCTCTCCTGGCTCACATGGTTTCTAAGCAGAAATCAGTCTTTACTCCTCTCTAGGTAAGGTGTTTCACCATCTGGCTTCTTTATATTTGATTTTTTTATAATTTGAGAATGATATGCCTAGGTAAAGTTTTTGGCATTTATTCTGCTTCATCTTCTCTGACCTTCCTAGATCTGTAGTTTGGTGTCTGACATTTATTTGGGCAAATTCTCAGTCATTATTGTTTCAAATATTTCTCTCTTTCTTCTCCTTTTGGTATTCCCAGTGCATGTATGTTACACCTTCTGTAGTTGTCCCATAGCACTTGGACATTCTGGGTTTTTTTAGGCTTTAATCTATTTGTTTTTCAATTTTGGAGGTTCTTATTGAGATATCCTCCTGTTCAGAGACTCCTTCTTCAGCCATGTGCAGTCCACTAATAAGTCTATCAAAGGCATTCTTCATTTCTGTCCCAGTGTTTTTGATTCCTAGCATTTCTCCTTGATTCTTTCTTAGAATATCCATCTCTCTGCTTACATTGCCCATCTGTTCTTGCATGATGTCTTCTTTATCCATTAAAGCTCTCAGCATATCAGTCATGCTTTAAATCCTCGGAGCTGATAATTCCAACATCCCTGACATATCTGGGTCTGGTTCTGATGCTTGCTTTGTCTCCTTGAACTATGCTTTTTGCCTTTTAGTATGTCTTGTAATGTTTTTCCTGATAGCTGGACATGATGCACTCGGTAAAAGGAACTGGTGTAAGTAGGCCTTTAGTAATGTACTGAAAGGTGTGGGAAGAGGGGAAATATTCATTTTATGACTAGGTCTCAGTCCTTTAGTGAGCCTGAGCCTCTGGACTGTGATCTTCCCATATACTTCTCAGTTGTTCCACCTCCCCTTCAGCTGGGACAGAATGACTAAAGCAAGCTGGAGTTGGGTGTTTCCCTTCTCCCAGGCCAGTTAGGCTCTGCTAAAACCCCAGCAGGTTAGACTCTGATTAAATAATTTTTCCTAAGGGTGGATCTTCTGAAGAAGAACAGAAAGCTCTGGTATATTAAAAAAACAACTTTTTCCCCTCCCCTTGCCAAAAGCATGAAGGGTTTTCCTCCAATATTCACTGTGAGAACGTGGTAGAATTTCAGGAGGCAAAACACACAAAAGTGTGTGGTCCCTCCAATGACTGGGTCCTTCTGGAGTTTTTGACTTTCTAAGTTGTCTACACTGCACCTCCTTCAGTTCTTCAATTACAGTTCAGGTTTCTTGACCCTGGCACTGGTTCCCCAGGATGTTTCTGGTCCAGAAAGTTGTGATTCTCTGTATTTTGCCTGTGGGTCTCTATAATTTGGAGGCAGTGGTTGGCCCTGCGACCTCACTTCTCTTGTGGATCTAAGAAGCACTGTTGATTTTTCAGTTTATTCAGCCTTTTACTTGTTGTTAGGACTGAATGATGACTTCCAACCTTCTTGCCAGTAGAAGCTCACCAGACCAGAAACCAGAATCGTCTGTTTGTTTTTTTAATAGTTCATATGAGACAATCATAAAAATTTGCAAATCTTAAATTTGCATTTACTTCATAGTGAGTTTTAACATTTTCTAATGGCCATTTGTATTTCTAGTTCTGCTAAGTGCTTCTTTTCAACATGATTGATTTTTAATTGTTACCATTTGGTCTCTACTGTAAATAAGGTCATCTTTTCTTTCACCCAAATTATTGAGAGATATACTTAAAATGTAATACAATAGATTACACACATTTTAAGTTTACAGCCAATGAATTTTAACAAATGTGTACATGTAATTACCACTAAAATCAAGATAGAGAAAATATATACCATCCCCAAAAAGTTCCTGCTTGCCTCTTTGCAATTAATACCCCCAAACAACCACTGATCTGCTATCTTCCACTGTGGAATAATTTTTCCTTTTCTAGAATTTATTATAAACATAAACATAAAGTTTGTACTCTTCTGTGTAAATCTTCTTTCACTCAGCATAATGTTTTTGAAATTTTTCCATGTTGATGTGTGTATCAGCAATTTGTTCCCTTCTGTTGCTGAGAACTATTTCACTGGATAGATATACCACAATTTGTTTATACACTCACCTTTTAATGGATATTTAAATGTATCTAGTTTTTGTCTCTTACAAATAAAGTTACTATAAATACTTATGTGAAAGTATGAGAGTTCAATTTACCACCACTTCTTTTATGGGCATGACCTGGAAATTGCATGTATGCCTTCCGTCTATATCCCATTAAACAGGGCTTGGTCATGTGACAACACCTGGCTGTGAGGGAACCTGGAAATATAGTCTGTATCTGGGAGACCAGGTATCTGTCTAAAACTCAGGGTTTCTATTACAATGGAAGAAAGTCAAGATGGAAATGTCAGGGATTGTCTTCATGTGAAGGGGAGAAATCTCATCTGGCTTCTAGATTTTGGATGGGTGTTGGTGCCATTATCTGATTTGACATTTAAGTGGATGGATGAGTAAACTGTTCACTATAACACTCTGATATATTTCCAGCACTGATTAAAGCTGAAAATATAAATTTGGGCGTCATCAACATATGGATGGAATTTAAAGCAATGGGATGAGATAAGAGTCCCTAGGGAGTAAGTGTGAGATATGGTTTCTATCTGATGATGCAATGATTTCACCAACTGCTTTCAGAGCCCAAGCTAAATATAACTATCACTAGCAGAATGCTAGTTAGCCTAAAACAAAACAAAACAAAAAATCCTTTTACCTGGTAATATAGTAAACTACTTAAGGATTACATTTCCCAGCCTCTCTAAAAGGTAGGTGTGGCTGTATGACTAAATTCTTACCAACAGAATGTGAGTGAATCTCCAGTCTGGATGCCCATCCCCAGACAGACTCTTCTATAAAAGGAAAAACTAACTTCTTTCCTATTTAAGCCACTATATTTGAATTTATTTTTAGCAGCTTAAGTTTTTATTTTCAGGATCAGATGGCCAGATTTAATAAATAATATTAAAATTTGTCAAAGGCAACGAGTAAAAAAATTTGCATATTGACAAAAATTCACTATGAAGTCAGGAAGTTGTAGACCTGGTGTTTCTTTTATTAAGTTCTGAGGACCTTTTACATCAGGATCACCACAGGTCCTTCTTATTTTTTCCAATACAGATTTTGGGGCTCCACCTTGGATTTATTGAATCTCTCTCCTAGAATCTTCATTTTAATAAGTTCCATAACTGACTTGATATAAAATTTTTGAAAATCAACTTTATAGAAGGACATAGAGCACTATTTTCCTCCCTCCTCAAGTAAATTAAATCTAACTTTGTGGTAAGGATTTGTCCTTGGGGTAGAAAATTTATTTTTCTGTAACAATAGTCAGGAACTGGTCTATCAGATTACTGTAGCAGCTTAAGTTTTAACTGATTCAAGAAGTATATCCAAGTATTTCTTATGCTCAACTAAATGAATCTCCACTGACACTCATTTTATTCATTCTTATTGATTTTATCACAATCTTGGGGGTTTTTTTTAGCATCATTTATTTGGGTTTAGTTTTCAAAAAGTATCAGGTTGCTAGTATTTCTAAACTGCTCCAAGAAATAAAGATACTACCTTACAGAATATTAATGAATATTTTCTTCATATACTTGCAATTCTTTCCAGTCATTGCCTCAATTAATTCTTGATGCTAAAGTTTAATAAATAATATTAAAATTTGTCAAAGGCAATGAGTTAAAAAAAAGATAGCTAATGTGGTTGTCCTCATTTCACTGAAGAGGAAACTGAAGTAGAGATATTAAATTATTTACCTATAAGAGAAAACCAAATTAATGGAGAAGGTGGAAGTCAAATGCAATTCCCTCACTTCTGTCTTTATTGAACTATTGAATTACAAGTCACAACCAATTAAAAACATGATGTAAGAGCTAAGCAGTATAACCTGTTTATCATGTAAACTATGGGCCCCAAAAAACTGCCCATTAGCAGTTTGTAAAATGTTTCTTTTAGTGAATTTTATTGACCTTTTTCACTATTAAGTTTACATAAATATACATAGATATAGACAGATAGGTGAAGATGTAGAAACTTTTAAAAATAGAAAATATATTCACTCCAAATTTTCCACACTTATCAAATCTGTTTATATCTGGATGTATTTTTTCCAGCCCTTTCTCTATCCATATCACTAATCATTTAATTTTCACATAATTGTGATCAAATATAAATTCAGATGGCATCTAAAAAACATAGTGTTTCTCAGCACCAGTGAAATTCAGCAGAAATCCACTGGGTGGAGTTGTACTATAGCTTAACATTTCGAAGTATTTCTCAACTGTGTCTTTTTAACTTTTTCTCCAGTCTTCATATAGCTTATGGCTAAGCAATATTTGCTATTTGAAGACCTAAAAAATATTTTATTCCAACTGGAAATTGTTTGGAGATTATTGGTTTAGGCATTATTCTCTTTTCTGATTGTGTCTAATACAAGTCACATGCAATTTAGAATTTAATAATCCTGTCAAAGAATATAGTTGCCTATTTTCCAAAAAATATGCAGATTAATGAGATTAAATAGAAAATAACAATTGGCTTGGTAAAAAAAAAAATGCTGCTCTGTCTTTTCACCTCTCAAACTCATGTTTTTTCTGCCATCAAAAAAGACAGGTAAACGTCTGATATTCCAACTCCTCTGAGCTACGTGCACCAAATATGCAAGGTTTCATTAATGTTCATCCATTCTAATACATGCTACAGAAAGTTGCCAGAAGTTTTACGTATTCTTGAGGAACAAGCTCTCAAAAAAACTTTTGTACCTGCATACACAATCAGGTTAATCTCTCTCTGGCAGAATTTCGGACTTAAGTGTGCATTAATATCAAGGACCCAATCTTAGAAATTCTGATTCAGCCATAAGAGGTGGATCTCAAGAATTTCACAGGTACCTGCAATGGTCCAAGGATCACATGTGAAAGCACCACCCTGAGGGAAGAACAAAGAAGATGGGGACTTGGCCTCAGTTAGTTCTCAGTCTTGAGCCATGGGAGGAAATAGAGGCATATGAAAACTGGCCTGTGACTCAATTATCCCTCCAATTCCATTCATCTTCTGAAGGAAGAACTAAAATTTTCTCACTTACTCCCTAGGGTTCATTCCCCAACCCTCTCAAAAATGCACCAGCTACTTATGCCATTTAGAAGAATGAAGGCCAAGATTGTAGTGGGAAAATGATGAGATATGGGAATTTACATATTGTTCTAGATAAGTATTTTCTTTGATTTGTTAGGAATTACTAAATTCTTTCTTAGGAAAAGATAATGTTCTTGAATATTCTGCTTTTGTTCTCACATTTTGTATATAATAGTTAACAATTTTGGTCCTAGCTGATTTCACCAGTAGTACTGGTCTTTTTATGCAGGAATAAGTTTGTGAATTTTCTTTTGCTGGGTATACAGTAAGTATAGGCAGGATTACTAGTGTTAGAAAGCAGCCTGGCACCATGGAAAGATCATAAAGAATCCTGAGATCTGAATTTGAATCTTAATTCCATACATAGTAGCTGAGTAAAAAAGGGGCAGGTTCTTGACATCCATGAGTTTCACATTTGTAAAATATCAATAATAGTGCTTTAACAACTTCATCATGATGGTTGTGATGAAGTTCTCAAGAGAGCAAATAATGAAAATACTTTGTAAGCTGTGAAATGTTTTGAAAATCACAATAACCTTGTTTCTAACAACATATTCACACTTCCAAGTCATTATCCAAAAGACCACTGGCTGTAAACTATGCATATGAATTGAAGGCTGGGAGTCTGTCAAAATGTTCATCAATGAACAATTAAATCAACACTGAACACCCTTTCTGTTTTCAGTGCAATGTCAACTCTGATACAGCCATTAAAGATACATTCCTCATGGTGCAGGTGATTACAATAGAATTATAGACTATTAGAGTGAGAGTCACCTTATAGGTGTGCTTCTTGATCATAAGACTCACTTGGGGTGTTTGTTAAAATCTCCAGTTTCCTAGCCCCACATCAGATCTAGTGAATCAGAATCTCCAGGAGACCTGAGAAACTGTATTCTGCAATAAATACAAGGATATTGTTATGATCAAAAATAAAAACCTAGGAAAATGTTTCTAAGCCACTTTTCTCCAAATTCCTATACAACATTAAGTATCGCTGAGACAATCAATACCCTTTAACATTTTGTTGACTTAAAAAAAAATACATGCACTACATGAGAGCTGCGAGTTAAGTTTTTTGGGGGCAAAATGAAGACTGCAGCCCGGAGAGAACGTTTCAGATAACTCTGAGAAACTGCTCGAGGTGAGCGGTGGAGCCGGGATATAGAGGAGTTTTTCAACAAAGGACAGGTAGTCGGGAACGTCAAAAATTATTGTTAATTGAAGAAAACCAGATATCTCAAGTTAAGGAATTTAGTGCTTTTCTATGTATGGGAAGATGCAAGAGTCTTGGCTCACTGAAATCATTCCTCTGATATGCACCTCAGCTCTCTGGGGCCAGTATCCTGACACATCCTGAGTTTCCTCAGGGCTCACCAGGCGGAGTGGCTGCAGTCTGATGGCTGCTAGATGGCAGGGATTCTTTTCAGCCCTGAGTTTCCTCGCCTCACGTTGGAGGGCTGCAATCGTTGATGACTGTGATATCCTTTGTCTATTGATATGGCAGGAAATATTTCATTTCTCAGTTTCAAAGGGTAATGTATTCTATCATTGGTCTTTCAGTCAAAGAGTTGGAAAGACAAGATCGCATACATGAAACAGCAGCAAGCACTGTAATTGGTGAGTTTTGTGATGATACACACTGATGCTATGTGCTGGACACCTTTGCTCGAAGTAATGTGGACAAAGACATACCTAGAAAATAAAAGCATCCAATTCCAGGTTAATATTTGGTCTGGAGAGCATGACATATGTGCTTCTACAGTAATAAATGTTCAAAAGTAGTAAGGTTTGTACTTTCTTATTTTTATGACAACATCAATTAACCTATGAGTGGCATTTTTAGAGCTCATACCACACCCATGCCAGACACTGTAGAAAGAAATAGGAAAAATTACGTGTTGGTTTCTTCCATTCACATGTGGCCTTGAGCTTCCTCAGAGCAGGCACCATGCCTCATTTTTCTCCCGGTCCCCTTTGCTCTGGGATGGAGAAAGAGCTGCACCTCCTTTCCCAACTCCAGCATATAGAAGACCAACTTGGGTCATGTTTTAAGAGGCTTTGAAATGGCTAAAACATCACCAGCTTGCTTTACGTGGTCCCACCTTCTCCCTTCTCCTCCACTCAGTACAGGCTGCACTAGGAGAGCACCAGCGTCTGCTCCCTCACCATGGCCCTGCCATCCTTCTCATCCTGCCTTTCCCACATAATTGTGAAGTCTACATGTACTGGCCTGGCCTGAGGCTCACCCAAGAGGCGACTTAAACCAGCTTCACCATATCAGGGTGCACACTTTTTTTCCTTTTCCTTATATCTCTCTCTATTTGATTCTGGCCCATTTTGCCTTTCGACCCACACACATCATAAATTACCAGTTTGACTCTATGACATAACTCACAGCAAGATCCTTTTTGACCCAGCTCCTAGAGAAATGGAAATAAAAACACAAATAAACAAATGGGACCTAATGAAACTTAAAAGCTTTTGCACAGCAAAGGAAACCATAAACAAGACCAAAAGACAACCCTCAGAATGGGAGAAGATATTTGCAAATGAAGCAACTGACAAAGGATTACTCTCCAAGATTTACAAGCAGCTCATGCAGCTCAATAACAAAAAAACAAACAACCCAATCCAAAAATGGGCAGAAGACCTAAATAGACATTTCTCCAAAGAAGATATACAGATGGCCAACAGACACATGAAAGAATGCTCAACATCATTAATCATTAGAGAAATGCAAATCAAAACTACAATGAGGTATCATCTCACACCGGTCAGAATGGCCATCATCAAAAAATCTACAAACAATAAATGCTGGAGAGGGTGTGGAGGAAAGGGAACACTCTTGCACTGTTGGTGGGAATGTAAATTGATACAGCCACTATGGAGAACAGTATGGAGGTTCCTTAAAAAACTACAAATAGAACTACCATACGACCCAGCAATCCCACTACTGGGCATATACCCTGAGAAAACCATAATTCAAAAAGAGTCATGTACCAAAATGTTCATTGCAGCTCTATTTACAATAGCCAGGACATGGAAGCAACCTAAGTGTCCATCATCGGATGAATGGATAAAGAAGATGTGGCACATATATACAATGGAATATTACTCAGCCATAAAAAGAAATGAAATGGAGGTATTTGTAATGAGGTGGACGGAGTTAGAGTCTGTCATACAGAGTGAAGTAAGTCAGAAAGAGAAAAACAAATACAGTATGCTAACACATATATATGGAATCTAAGGGAAAAAAAAAATGTCATGAAGAACCTAGTGGCAAGATGGGAATAAAGACACAGACCTACTAGAGAATGGACTTGAGGATATGGGGAGGGGGAGGGGTGAGATGTGACAGGGTGAGAGAGTGTCATGGACATATATACACTACCAAATGTAAAATAGATAGCGAGTGGGAAGCAGCCGCATAGCACAGGGAGATCAGCTCGGTGCTTTGTGACCGCCTGGGGGGGTGGGATGGGGAGGGTGGGAGGGTGGGAGGGAGGGAGATGCGGGAGGGAGGAGATATGGGAACGTGTGTATATGTGCAGCTGATTCACTTTGTTATAAAGCAGAAACTAACACACCACTGTGAAGCAATTATACTTCAATAAAGATGTTTATAAAAAATAAATAAATAAATAAATTACCAGTTTGGAGGCGTGAAGGCAAAAGTATGGAGTTAAGAGAGAAAGCCACGTGGCCTGCTTTGGTTTGAGGGTTTGGCTTACTTGGTATATAAGGAGCCTTATTGCTTGATTCACTCTCATTAAAGTTTTACTTTAAGGCCTGAGTCCAAACCTCAATTAAAATAAGGTATTTCTTTGTTTTGCTTTGCCTTCTTCATATCTTCGTCAGGGATCACCTGAAAAGGAAGATAGTTGCTGCGGCATGATTACAGAGTTCCTTATTCTTCTGGCAAAATTTCTCCTTAATAGAGCCCAATTTAGTCCATGCGAAACTGCAGTCTCTGAGTACATCTCAACTAGTGTGCTGACCCTGGGCCTGCTTGCCCTCAGGTCCAGCTTTGCTCTCTACACTCCACTAAATGCAGTGGAGCCGACTGCTACAGAGGCATTTCCCCGGTCCACGTCAGCTGGTCCCAACTGGGTTCTCTTGTTGAATGAATAAATAAATGACCCTGGAAACAAAGTCTGTCTGCATGATTGTGAAGTTGAGTGATTGAAAGAATGGGGACTACTACGGTACACAAATCCAGGGGACAACATTCACTTTAAAGTGTGCCTGAATGACGTGTAAGGGAATTGTATGGAAAGTAGCTCATGTGGCCATTTTCAAGGCATGAGGCAGAAGGCTGTTAGCATTGGCAGAGATAGAAATGAGAGGAAAAAAAGAGTTTTAAGGATGATAATCTTATAGGTAGAGTGAAATAGTGGAAAGAACACTGGATTAAAATTGGAGAAACTAGTGGGACTTCCCCTGGTGGTACAGTGGTTAAGACTCCACACTCCCAGTGCAGGGGGCCCAGGTTCTATCCCTGGTCAGGGAACTAGATCCCACATGCATGCCACAACTAAGAGTTCGCATGCCACAACTAAGGAGCCGGTAAGCTGCAACTAAGGAGCCCTCCTGCTGCAACTAAGACCCAGTGCAACCAAATAAAGAAATAAATAATAAAAATTAAAACATTAAAAAAAGTAAAGTTAAATCTCCTCAAAAAAAAAAAAATTGGAGAAACTAAGATTGTTCATATAGAGGGGATACAGGGAAGTCACCACGATGGATAAAATCACTGAAGGAGAAATATGTGTCAAAATATACAACAGAGATAAGGTTGAACTTAGAGCCAGGCTAATATCCAGAATTAGCAGGGAAAAATAAATAAAAGAAATGCAGAAACGGGACAGATGAATCATCCCATGCAATGCTTTGAAAGACAAGGAAGAAAAAAAAGACGAAATGTGTCTAATGGACAGAGAGAATAGGGGTCTTCAGATGATACAAGATAAATGCAGTGCCTGGACACTGTTAGAGAGTTAAAGTGGCTGCGGCAGAGAGACCATGTGCTTGGCTGTGCAGCAAATTCCCTGTTACAAATCCTTTTGCTCTATAAACTATTATAATTGCTATTAGGTTCCCTGGGTTTGTGATTAAGAGCAGTGACAATATCTAGATTTATCTGAATGCAATAGTACTTAAACTTTAGAGTGCATTCATATCACCCGGGGCTTAGTCACTCTCTAAGGCTCATCTCATGAGGACCTGACTACTTAGGACTTTCCCAAACCTGCTAATTCAGTGTGACTCAAAGGACCAGTGTGAACTAGCAAACTGTTTGTTACCAGTACTGGAAGAAAGAAGCACAGATAATGAGAGGAAGGGACTAGAAACTTTCTAAACCATCTGACATTGCTGCAACACCCAATCCCCACGATTAGTGAACTTGTCTCATTGCGCAGAGCATAGAACAAAAATGTCAGTCCTCCACAGATTAAGGAAAAAAAGGACCTTCATCACACAGAGTTTAGGAAGCCCTGATCTAGATAATTCTGATGCAGATAGATCACGAACCAAAATTTGAAAAAATATGCCATTAGGAAGTTCCATGAAAATCTTAATTAGGTCACATTTGAAATGTGTTTTATGTGTATAGAAAAGAAATATTGTGTGTGTGTGTGTGTGTGTATTTATTTATATATCAAAGTGGTATCCAAATGGACACATAACTTTCAAAAGGTAGGTAAAATTGAGATTCACAAACCTAGAGAATTTTGTTATATTTTTATACCTAGATGTGACCTATCTTAAGAAGTAGTAGCTCATTTTGTTTTGTTTTGTTTTGTTTTGTTGAAAAAGGCCATGAATGCCTGGGCATGTTATAAATATTTATGATTTATGACTGAGAGTGTGCAAATGACAAAGTCCTTGCAAAATAAACACAACGATCATGATACACTAAAGTCTTAAAGTTTTGTCAATGAACACTTTAATTGGAAAAATTACATTAGCAAATTTTTTGTGCCCTTTTCTTTTGAAGAGCAAAGGGTAAGGAAGACTGAGATATATCAAAATGACCTCAGAGAACTTAAACGATCACGATTTGTCTCTGCTTTTCGCAGGACTTAAATAAAATACCACCACAATGTCAGATTTGGTTGTTGTCACTGGAGAGGAAAGACCAGGGAGAAAGGCGATGTGCCCTAGTCTCATATGGTAAGCATGGCACTGCCTACCTGTTTTTTTCTCTTTCTTAATCATTAAATCCTTGAGTATCTCATTTATAAACATGAAGAACTCAGCTACTTGCCTGCAGAATTGTTGAGATATTCGTTAAGCACAGAGATTCTTGGTGGTAGAAATCAGGCTCCTTTCCACAAACTCTTTCTTCTACATCTCACTTGACTTCCCTCATTTCAATTTCTTTGCATTTTTCAGGTTTTTTCTTCAGTCACCAGTTGAATTGCTAAGTTTCATTTGACTGAGGAAGAGCACTGCCCTAGGCTTGCAAAGATACACAAGTCACCTCATAGATACTGTAAGGATGACCCATGAAAATAAATAAATTACTCCCTATCCCATTCCAACATAAGTGCGCATGCACACATGTGCACACACACACACACACACACACACACACACTTTTCCTTTTCCATGTCATGAGAAAATTATCAGATACGTGTTATTTCCTTACTTTATCTTCCTTGAAACACTGCCTAGTCTCATATATTAATATTTCATTCCCAAATGTAACATGTCAAAGTGGAGAGTTGTGTTGACCAGCAAGAAGTCAGAAGGTAAGAAATTGCCCTGCTACCAAAAAAACTATTGTTAGTACAGCAGACAATAAATAAAAGGGAAAGGCAGGAGGGAGCCTTTTATGCTGAGAAAAATGCAGACCATGACAGAACTTATAAGGCTAAGAAAAAACAAATCATCTTTAGGAGAACTTTCACTCAAAATTGTTTTGCCTTTCAAAAGGAAAAATGCCCTGCTGAATCAGCAGCCTTTGGGGGGAAAAATCTTATGCGGTTTTCTAAATACTAAACTTAAACTCACTGGCAAAAAAGAAGGTGGTGTTTGTATGTAAAATGAGAATGAGTTTAAGCTCAGCAACTTGCAAGTTTCAGATGAGGACAGTCAAGCAGAGGGGTTGGGGAGAAAAGGAACAAAGCACTTTCGGGCTGGTGGCATCCGGATGTGCAACAGAAAAATCCACATTGTTGGGAGTGGGCCCATTTCACCCTTGCACTTTGTTTCATGGGTGTGCTACAAGATGAAAAAAATGAATGAGTTCTAATTCTCGCTCAGTCATAGAGCCTTTCAGTCAAGCAAGATAACACATAATGGACCTCTACAATGGAAAATTGATTCGTGGGCTCTCAAATTCTTCATTTTGTTTATGTTTCAGAAATGTATAGATGCGTAAGGATGTCTTACTAGGGTTTTATTTTTTTCCCTTTTCAATATTTTATCACAGCAAAAAGGGATAATTTGACTATCACTGTGAAATGCAAATTTATTTTATCTTGAAATGTCAGATATACTATTGTCAGTCTACAACAAACATAAAAAGGAATAAGATTCTCTGAAGGACTGGATAACATAGTCAATAATATGCTTTTACTGTGGAAAATAAAAATCCCCCTCCTTCAGAAAAATATTGTCTGGATTTTTATGAACTTTAAAATTACAGGCCATAAATTGTGATATGTATGTTGTATTGGCTAAGAAATATTTTCTATATCTAGTGAATTTATTATGTAATATATACAAATCAAATATATAAAAATTTAATGAGTGTTTATAATCACTGCTGGTTGGTATTTACTCTAAATCCTTCTCTTTTTTGTCTAAAGAATTGTGATAGCACATGAAAGAAAGTTTAGTTTTAAATATCTGATATTTGCAACCTATTAGCAAAATTTAAGGACATGTGAGACACCAGAAATATATTGTTCTTAAATAGGCAGGGTATTATCATAGGCCAATGTGGCTTCATTCCAAACCTTGTACAGGAGTAGATAATTAAGAGCCATTGTTAAACTGATGAGAATGAGCAAATATCAGATACAAGAAAAGGTAATTTACAGAGATAATCCACGTAAAAGTTAAGCTGCTGAAAGTTTGATTAAATCACGAAAGCTGTTGTTCATTCACTCACTCATGAACTCATTCATTCAGTCACTCACTCAATAAGTATCTTGTGAATACTTCATCACAACAACTGTTTTGTTAATACAGCACAGGGACAATAATTGCCATTTATAGAGTACCGGTTATGTGTCTCGAGAATAGGAAAAAGATCAAGTTAGAGACAGTGGCAGTGACTGAAGTCATTGGAATTGTTGAAATAACCCAATGAGAAAAGGTAGATGATACAGAACTCTTGAACTCTGTCATAGAAAAGGTACACAAAGGATAAGGACCCTGAGAGGGAGACTGAGAAGGAAAGAATGAGATGATGACCAGAAAAACTATGTCACAAAAAATAAACAAGGAAAGAGATTAATTCGAGATGAGGATAGTGTCCAAGGGAGCTAAATGCTGCAAGAGAATGAAGACTGAAGCACATTCATTGCACTTGGGGAATAGAAGATTGCTCCCGAACTCTAATAGGATATTTTCATGAAGAGGTGGGATGGAAAACTGACTGCACTGAATTGCAGACTGAATGAGAGATGAAGGTGAAGAAAAAATCAATATAGGTTTTTCTTTCCTGAACTTGACTTTTAAACTGAATGGGAACTCCTGACCTGAAACTAGTAATTGAAGAGGACATTCCAGTGAGTCGATGTCACCAACAATTAAAAAGCCTATGATGTAGCACAGGGAGATCAGCTCGGTGCTTTTTGCCCACCTAGAGGGGTGGGATAGGGAGGGTGTGAGGGAGACGCAAGAGGGAGGAGATACAGGGATATATGTTTACGTATAGTTGATTCACTTTGTTATACAGCAGAAACTAACACACCATTGTAAAGCAATTACACTCCAATAAAGATGTTACAAAAGAAAAAGCCTATGATGAGAAAGATGCAGTAAGCGCTTTCTCCAACTTAAGCAACCAATAAACTCTTCCCAACTGGAAAAGAGACTATCATAGCTCCCTTTATGTTATGTTGATTTGCAACCTAAGTGACATCTTCAGAGATAATTAGCCCTTAATAATATGCTTTTATGAGCACCACTTCTGTGTGAAGGGTCTAAGAAAGGCATACATTTATAAAGAAGAATATCAATAAACGCTTAAAGGCAATTTGGGCAAAAGCCAACTTACATTTTTCCCAACAGTGGAAAAGTTTAACACATCTTTCTTAGTAATTTATACAATGGAGACACTTTCCAGGGAGCTCATGAGATTGGAAGTGTGTATGCAAAAGATGTAAATGTTAAGGGAAATCTAAACTATAGGCCCATTAATAAGATGTTTCTTAGGATAGTCCTCAACGTGAGCACCATGGATATATCTAGGAAAAGGTTTTACACTTCAGATTTCACTGCAGATTAGTGAGCTCTCTCAGTTTTTCTACTGTGATCTCTAGGAAGGAAGGAGAAGGGAGAGGGAAGGACCTTGAGGAGTGGCAACCAAGAACTAAGCCCTAACATTATTCCTGAAAAGAAGGCAAGGAATGGAAATTGTGCAAGGTGGAAAAGTTTGAATTTTGTGGGTAGGACCTAGCATTTGAAAAATAATAATCTAACTCAAGAGATCAGTTTTCTCCTAGTAGTTCCTGAATGGCCTGTCTGCCTACTGACACAGGAACTGGGAGGAGAGGCTATTGCTTGCGAAGCTGGAAGCTTTCCCATTCAGTCCACCGCTAGGAGCACCTTTTGCCTGTTCGCTCCACTCTCTGCCCTAAGTGGCCACTACGTCAATGTTTACTTGGTCTGCTGGGTGGCGCCAGATCATCACATAACTACAGAATCCCAGCAGCATCAAGCATTTCAAAAACTTCAGATGCATAAGTATAAATGTACAACCTTCACTATATTTTTTAAATTTTTCTAACAAAATCCAAATAACGATACCAGAAAGAAAGAGTATGAAATCTCTCAAGTGTAATACATTAATTTAAAATAGTTTTTCCTAAAATTAATGCTAAAACATTTTTATATAGAAGGAATGCCCAAAGGTAATGTCTGTATCTACATGACTTTTCCAATCAGAGAGGCAAATAGAGGTGCAATATGGTTTATGAAAACAATATCCGAGTGTTATAATTACTGATATGCTCTCAGACGGTTCTGGGAAGATCTTGACCTGGTCTTACCACCAGCTCAGTGTAACATCTCCACTGTGCCCCAGTCCCTCATAGTGCCTCCAAGTTTATCTTTGGCTACCATATTCTCCCCCAAGCTTATTTTAGGCAACTGTAAATTCATCTCCATACCCAACTCATAATCAGGCCCAAGTAGCCTGCAGAGGGCTTATTCACTCTCTCCCCATTAAAAATATTCCTGTCGTATGTCCCATACTTTCAAGTTTTCACTAAGCAATAGTTACTTTATTGAATTAATTATGCAGAAAATGTTTTGAATGATTCTATGGTAGATACTGCTACTGGTCTATCAAAATCCATACTCCTATTTTTCCATAGTAATAGGGTTCAAACTGGATATGTGGCTATCTAGCTAGAGACTATGTTTTCCAGATTCCTTTGCAGCTGGGATGTGACTTAGTTATCATCAAGGGACGGTGCATGGAAGTGATAAGTGCAATTTCTACCTCACTGGTTTAAAAGAAAATTGCCTGTCTTAGACATCTGCTCTTTTCCCTTGCCTTCAGCCAGAACATGGACTTGTCGGCAATTCAGCTTTTACTGCAGAGATGAAGACATTTCCTAGGAACTGACAGATCTTTTAAAGTCATTGTATTTAGGACCTACTTTTTTTAAATAGCAATTTAGCCGTTACTTAACTAATACAGATGTTAATAGAGCAGTGAGTTTCATCTCCCACGTTTGCATTTTTGACACAGGTGGCCCAGAGACCTATTTACTTAATGACAAATAGCACCTCTACTACAAGAATTCTCCACGCCTTAGCAAGTCAACCGTGTCCGCTACTCTCCCAGCACTAAAGATTCGAAGGAAAAAACTATGTCTTTCTAGCTCTAGCATTTAGCACAGGTTTTAGTACAATGGTAGGTGTAGAATAGATGTTTGTATAGAATAGATGTTTAAAAATATTGGGAATAGGAAGGGTTTACAGCCTCTAAAGTCCTGCCACATTGGCAGCCACTTAACCTACTTACACACAGGGTGAGCCCTGCAAAGGTTAGGCTTTATGAGCACCACTACTGCTACATTGATGGATATAATATCAAGCCAGAAAAAAGACCATATGGCTAATGCATCCACATTTTTTTTTTAATTATTATTTATTTATTTTTGGCTGTGTTGGGTCTTCGTTTCTGTACGAGGGCTTTCTCTAGGTGCAGCAAGTGGAGGCCACTCTTCATCGCGGTGCGCGGGCCTCGCACTATCGCGGCCCCTCTTGTTGCGGAGCACAGGCTCCAGACACGCAGGCTCAGTAGTTGTGGCTCACGGGCCTAGTTGCTCCGCGGCATGTGGGATCTTCCCAGACCAGGGCTCGAACCCGTGTCCCCTGCACTGACAGGTGGATTCTCAACCACTGCGCCACCAGGGAAGCCCTAATGCATCCACATTTTGACCTGCCAGAAAATGCGGCAGCTCATCAGAAGATCAGCAGTAATACTGACATTGCTAACTTTATTGACCTCTGAACTGTGCTTTAATATTAGGTGTCACAAAATTACAGGAATGGTGAGATACCTATAGGCTTAATTTAAAAAATACTGTGGAATTAATTTACCAGATGAAAGATAATAAGAAATTTGAATCTTTAGCATTCATGTCACTGTTTGGATGCTGTATTAAAGCAATCATGGCTCTCCCTGGTGCCTCATCAAAGGCTGTGTTTGGATAAGTTAGGGCACACCTGGGCAACACTGACCTCATTTAAGCATTATTCTCTAAAGGACACTGCTTGAGAGCATTTCTTAATCTGCTCTACACAATAATCTTAGCTTCATTTGTATATTTGGTCTGCCAAGTCTAGGAACCCATCTATAACAAGCCTGGAAAGTGATTTTTGTTCTGGACTTGATAATAACAGCAAAATAAGTCATGGAAGAATGTACTCAACTTATAGTTTTTTGACTTAATATATGCCCAAGGAATACAAATAATATCTTGATGCTAATTTTCAATGCCTCTTCACTAAGAAATCAGAGCCAAGTGTAGACAGAGAAAATGACTCTTAGGACCCAGGATAAATCTAAGACACAGGATGGTCTTAGTCTACTGTTCTCTGAGCCTTAGAGTCTTCCCTTTCTCCTTCACTCTTCTTTGTCAGGTATTTTTTTAGATTCACCTTCCCTTGCTTTTGAAGATTGAATATAAAAGGCATGATAGGTAGCTCTGGGCTTGGGAGAGATATAAACAAGCTGCTCTGCCTGATCTGATTCCAGTTGAAACTGCCCTATCATAAATCAGAGGATTTCATTTTTGTCTCCCTCTGTCCAGTTCAGCCTATGAAAAAAATACTTTAGAGTTAAAGCAAAAGGTCATTATTAATAAAGCATTTGCATTTTCCTGGTCTGGAAACTCCTAAGAATCTGGGCATGCTGACCGCTAATATTTGCAAGTCATTGGGAAGAGTCAAATGGAGGCCCACATACCATATGTCTAAGTATTTAAAAGTTATAAATCCAGCCAAAAATTTAAAGGAAATATGTCTATTCTCTTACCTGAATAAATAAAACTTCAAAATAACCTGGAAGGCCAGATTTGAATTTAGAATTCTTGAATTAATTGGGTTCCTTTAGCAAAATATGGCAGCATAAAGACAGCCAGCCCCTCATCCCCAGAAGGAAGTAACCCACTCTTTTCTCTTTCACCCTGCCTCTGGCTCACTCCGGAAGGAGTGTGGTTGCATGTCCATCCCAACCTGTAAGTCCAAGCTCCATCTACCACCCTGCAAATACCAGTCCTTTGGCCCTTTCTTGGGTCTCAAGATGGTCCCTCTAGCTGTGCAACAATTCCTAGAGAGAACAAACTCTTGGGAGTGCCCTACACTAACGGTGAAAGAAGGCTTGGGACTGTTTGGGAAGTGAATTCTAGGATTTCAGGTATCCAAAGCATGATCTAAAAGATCTAAAAGAGAGAGTTCCAAGCTCTGGATGGACTCATGCCCTTGGTTTTGCAGATTTTTAGCTCCTTGGTCAAAGGAGGTTTATAACAGGGGACCCAAACTCTCTTGCCTGGGACTAATTGTGAATCTAGGGTAGCAGTAGGCAGCCAGGAGAAGATTTGGAAGTTGGGTTCTGGTCCTGTTTCCTAATACAGCCACCTGATTTCAACATTTGGGAAAGGATCCTTTTGAGTATATCAGTTGTGAGCTATGTTATACAATGGCATGGGGATTGATCACATCAAATCAGGTTCCCAAGACTGGTGAAAGACTAGGAGGAAATAATTTGGGGCAGAGCTATGATAAGCATTGGAAATGAGAATTTTAGAATTGTTTACAAAAAGAACTATTACTACAGCATATGTCATATTGCCCTAGTTACTAAATTAGTCTAATTAAGATCTAACTTTTAGTCCCAAGTATAGAGCTATAGAAATGATTTTTTTCCCCTTTAATTAAGTGGGTACTTACACAGGGACATGTGTAAGACAGCACTGATAAGACACAGGCAGGGCTGAATACCACTTCCAATTTCTCCCTTTAACTAGAGGAATCAAAGACAGTGCATGGTCAAGGAAGAGATTTGGGTGTTACATTTTTTCAGCATTCTCTAGGCAGCATTGAAGAGGAGTAGATCGCATTCGTAAACAGTTTTTTGGCTCTTCCAGGAGAAACCCATGGTTGCATGTCAGACCAAATTGTTCATGTCCTGCTGACTTAGGCTGTAAGGGTGGGATGGCATTTAGGCCTTCCATTTGATGAGTGTAATTGGGTATAATTCTAACATCACCCACAGTGATGAGGCACTCTGACAAACAGCGTTCTGGACAGAACCCTTTAAAAATGGATCCCAATGCTAAAAGTCAACTGCAGGCTCCCACTTCAGACTTACAGATACTGCCAGTTATTTTCTCAGGTTGCGTCAGCCCCCATTTATATATAGGTTCTGATTAATTTAGGTGAGAGTCTGGTGCCCAAAGAGAGAAAGTTCATTATAACATAGCAATTTGCTTAGGGAGGCCCAAACATCATAAAGAGAACTGTCCAGGGGACTTACACCAAAACAGATACCTATAATGATATGTAAAGAAAGTGGTTTATGCCAGTTACTAAAACTGTAGTGATTATGTGCTGATATCATGATTGACTGAGACTCTGGGTAGGGTAACTAAGTTACTTAGATATAAGTAGAAATCTGTAGCATATAATTACATATCTCTTATTTCTAGTGAAAGGCAGTGTTTGTCCAGCTCTCAAGGCACTTCTCTGAGACCTAATTTATATTCCTTCATGAACATCAGCCCCTAAATACCTGTAAGCAATAACTATGTTAATCAGGGCTGAACATATAACCCAAATTGGGCTAATCAGATTATTGCAAGCTGGAATAATCTGGAATTGGAATTCAGTGATGCTAGCCAGCCTCTGCTGGTGGGTTGGCTTGTAAATGTGGAAACTTACGTGGGAACTTACTTCATACTTAACCATATGCATAAAGCAGCAAAAAAAGCTGATCTACAGAGACAAATGAATTTATCAGGATCCCAAAGAGAAGCAAAGATGAGAAACCATAGTGTTCCAAAAAAAAAAGGGTAATGCTTTAATAACCTCCTGAACACTTGATGTTGGTTACTTCCAGTTTCTTGTCCTTCCTGAAACTTGGTTGCAGTTTCTCCCTTGGTAATCAAAATACCCCTATATCCTCAAATAAATCCTCTTTCCTGTTTCAGCATGGTAGGTTTCTGTAGCCAGAGAGCCTTGACTAAACATTACTTGAATTTCTAATTTACCCTGTAAAGAACTCTGCAAACACTGGGTAGATAAAGATGAGTCTTGCTCTTCTTTTAATGCATGTTCTCTACAAAACAATTTCAATGATGTTTTATTTCCTCAGGGGAAAAAATACAAACACACACACACACACACACACATACACACGTAGTTTTTTAAATTGCATTAACTCTCTGTTGCCCTTCCTATGGCTATATTCTGCTCTGTAGTCATGCTCTGCAGTCCATCTGTCCTGCAGTCATGTAAAGGATTTTATAGCTATTCTGTTTCTTTTTCTGGTATGAGAAAAAATTGGGGGGCTGGGGCACAGTAGTACTTGAAATAGTTACCCACATTATGCAGATATCTCTATGATGTGCCTATCTCACAGTACCGTACACTCCTGGTTCCCAGACTTATGCTGCTACTTCTTCCACCCATCAGTCATCTCATTTTTTTGTGTTTGTTTTTGTAATCTTTAACCATCTCCTATCAATGTGGCCTATGTAAATATACACTAGGGGTTTACAAGAATTTTGGTCTCAGGGTATCTTCCCACACTTAAAAATCACTGAGCACACCAGAGGGGTAAATATTTTTCATACTAAAGAATAAAACTGAGCAATTTTTTAAAATATTTATATTAGTTCATTTTAAAATAGCAATAATAAACCTATGACATGTTAACATAAATTATGTATCTTTATTTTAAAAAACTACATTTTCCAAATTTTAAAACAGTCACAGGGAAGAGTAGTAGGTATTTATATTTTTCATATCTCCTTTTTATATCTCGTTTAATAGAAGACAGCTATAGTTTCATATCTATCTGCATTCAATCTGTTGCAGTATCATATATTTTGCATGTAGCCTATGGAAACTCCAGCCCACACTCATGAGAGACTGAGAGTGAAATGGGCAAATACCTTCATAATATTATTATGAAAATAGTTCAGACTCAGAGTCTCAGGTACTTTCAAGAGTTCCTAGATCATACTTCAGAAAGTACTGCCATACACTATAAAACCACAATATTAATCTAACAATCAAAAAATAAAATATTAAATATTTTACAAAAAATAAATCTTTTTGTTTTGGCTTTTAACTAAACTAAAAAAATTCACATATTTGTGGCATCTTATACCACTAATTTCTGAAGGGAAAATTACTTTCCTATTATAAATTTGCTAATGCATAAAATACTTTGGTGAAATTTAAATTGAATCTGAAAAAGCTTATATAATCTATCCATATAGTGGACTAGTTTGTTAACTTTTCATTGTCCGATAGATAGAATGAATAAATTAGTAACTTACTTTATTAAGTGTCGTAGAAGACTAACATTACCTTTTTCCTTTGAATGCTCACATATAGAGTTGGACTATTCTAGCATTTTTCAATTTGATATATTTTTTATCTTAACCTACTGGTACAATAAGTATATAAATAAATATACTAGTCAAAATCAAATTGCAGAATTCTATACATCTCTAAAAGGAAAATGTATGCTGTGATTTGGTACATCTGAGAAAGCTCAAACACCCCAACTCCCAAATTATCTTTCTTCAATAATCTCTAGATAATTTGATCCAACACAATTTCCTCTCTTAACAGTCTTTTGAAAATGCACCAGAGTAGAACTCCCTTAATCATATTCTATCTGTTCTCAGATGATTAGTTCCATGTCAAATTCAATATTTATAAAGATATCGAAAGTTACCTCCTTATTCTTTTCTCCACTCTGGACAGGTACAACACTTCAAGGTGTTGTTAAGGGCAGGGAAATCAATTTAAGAAGTAGCCTACCTGGATTGCAGTGAAACATTGCACAAGACATGGAGGAAAACATGTATCTACTTTTTCCCTGTTGAATTCTAGATTTTTTTTTTCCAAGGTGGAGACAAGATGAGAAAATATGGATATTAAACTAAATAAGTAACTATTTATGTTGACTTTAACAATCAGCAGGGAAAGCAATGTCAGCAGCTTCCAGTTCTTTTAAGACTTAACCCTTTTACATGCAAATCATATTCTTCCCTTTCATGTTATCATTTTCTGTATATAGCTGAATTTTCTGTCTTTGGCCTTGAAAACATCAAACTGATCTGCAAGTAATTTATGGCTGCTAAAATAAAACTCAGCTCTCTTTAAAGCCAGGCAACAAAATCCAGATCACAGCAACATAATAAAAACATTAACAATGACCAGCACCTAATCAGAATCACTACATACGCAAAGAAGCAGAAATGTGATCCATCAATAAAAGGAAAATCAACCAAAATAACAGTGATAATGGATTTAGCTGACAAGGGCTTAAAATAGCTGTTATAAATATATTTAAGGATCTAAAGGAAAACTTTTAAAAAATTGGAGAAAAATGGAAGGATTTTTAAAAATAAAACTTCTAGAGCTAAAAATATAATATAATAAAAATCTTACTAGATGGAATTCAGTGGAGATTAGACCCTACAGAAGAAAAGATTAAGGAACTTTAAATACATTAAAATGGAATCTATGCAAACCAACTTATAAATAAAAACATAAACAAAGCTACAGTGTCCTGTGGAGTGATGCAATGCAGTTACCATACATGCAATTGAAGTCCAGAAGAGGTGGGGAGAGGAAAAAATGTTTGGAAAAATAATGGCCAAAAATTTCCAAAACTGATATTAACTATTAATCCATGAATCCAATAAGAACAACCCCAAGCAGAATAAACACAATGAAGATAACATCACAGCACATTGTTATCAAATTGCTGAAAAGCAGTTAGAGAACAGGGCCACATTACCTAAAGGGAACAATTTAATTGTGCATTTCTCAGCCTCAAGAACTGTGAGAATTAAATGTCTGTGTTAAGCCCACCCAGTCTATGGCATTTTGTTGTAGCAGCCTGAGCTGACTAAGATACAACACCATAGGGATGGAATTACTGAGGGAGATTGAGTCTCTGATAGTCGTGGGACCTCTATACCAGCCATGGACTGACAGCCCCCAGTCAGTGAACTTTTGTTATTTTAAGTCACTATTTTTTGAGTCACTGTTATTCATGGTTGAAACAAATTCTACCTTACACAATTATCTACAATTTTGGGGTCCTCATACTGTCTGATAAGGCAAACATATACCTGAATTGGTGACTCTAACAAAGTTCTTTAATAACTTCGATTTGATGAGCTCCTCACTGAGCAACTGCCAGGATGCAGCAGAGTCCTAGGTCCTATGAGAAACAAATGTGAATAAGGCTTTATTACGATGCAATTAAAAAACACACAACTCTTCCTGGGCCCATTGTTATATGAGCAACTCAAATAACTCTTATGATACAGGGGAGAATGTTGGAGGGAAGAAGTAGAAATCAAGAAAGACTTGGATGGCGTTTTTAGGAAAGGAAATATTTGGACTAAGTCCTGAAGCTCAATTAGAGCTTTGACAGACAGAAGAGAAAAGCATTTCCAGTCAAAGGAAGCAGCTTTAGTAGACACCACCCAAGGTGAGAGATCGGAGAGGTGCTGGATGACCAAGCACAGATGAGTGAAGCTTAGTCTAGAAGCTAGACTAGTCTAGAAGTCTTAGTCTAGAAGTCTGGGATTAAATTATGAAAGACTTTGAATATTGGCTGCAGAGTCTTGGTTTAATTCTTCATGCAATGAAGAGTCATCACCTTTGTAATTTATTTACCTCCTTTCATTTGGATTTTTTTTTTTTTGGCTGCGTTGGGTCTTCGTTACTGCACGCAGGCTTTCGCTAGTTGCCGCGAGTGGGGGCTTCTCTTCGTTGCGGTGCCCAGGCTTCTCATTGCGGTGCCTTCTCTTGTTGCGGAACACGGGCTCTAGGCACGCGGCCTTCAGTAGTTGTGGCATGGGGGCTCTAGAGCACAGGCTCAGTAGCTGTGGCACACGGGGTTGGTTGCTCCGTGGCATGTGGGATCTTCCTGGACCAGGGCTCAAACCCGTGTCCCCTGCAGTGGCAGGCGGATTCTTAACAACTGCACCACCAGGGAAGCCCCCCTTTCGTTTGGATTTTAATGTAATCTTTTCTCATTGGCCTTTTTCTTCACTAAATCTTGTGTTCTGGTGGCTTCTTTCAAACCGTACTGATTATCGGATCATTCTAATTATAGCAAAAAAAAAAAAAAATCGTAGAAGAGAAGCAGTTTCTCTTGTTTCAGTGGTTCTCAAAGTACGGTTCCCAGACCAGTAGCATCAGCGCCATCTGGAAACTTGTTAGCAATGTAAATACTTAGGACCCAATCCAGACCTCCCAGGGTGGCTCACCTACCCTGAGGTAGGGACCAGCAATCTGTGATTTGACAAGCCCTCTAGGTGATTCTGATGCACACTGAAGTGTGAGAACTACTGGCTTAGTGATTAAGACGTGAGGTCTGGAGTCAGAGAACCAGAGTTCAAATACCAAATTTATACTCCATGCATGCCCTTGAGCAAAATATCTTAATATTTTGGTTTCAATTTTCTCATTTTGCAAAGGGTGGGGCAGAAATGTGATGATTATGTAAGATACCGTATATACTTTACTCAGTGATAGTAGGACCTCTGTAAGTATAAGCTATCATTAATTACAAAATTGAAATTTAATTGCCAGAAATTTTTCTCTGTATAGTTTCATGGATACAAAGAATATGAATAATGTGATACAAGCCATGACAAACTAAAGAATTCAAATCTAATATGTATATAGAATCCAAAAGAAAATCTGTTTTAATCTCCACACATGCTTGTTGAGATCTTCTAAGACCAGCTTTTTTTCTGTCATTTTCTGTGAATCATTGAGCACATGCTTTTAAGAATCATTAGCGAGGCCACATCTGCATCCCTTGCAAGTAGGCATAATTTTTTTATATGAGTCAAAAATCTTTTCAGGACAAATCTTTAAAGATACCCTCAACCTCCACCTCCCACTTCCACACACACACACACCCCCACACACACACAGCCCACACACACACACACCCCCCACACACACACACACATCCCCACACACACCCCACACACACACACACCACACACACACCACACACACACACCACACCACACACACATACCACACACCCCCCACACCCCCCACACAAACACCCCCCCCACACACACACACCCCCCACACACACACACCACACACACACCACACACACACACCACACACACACACACCACATACACACACACACACACACCACATACACACACACAGAGTAACTAGGAGGTAAAGGCTGGTTTTATATTACGAAAAGAGTCTCAATCAAGAGAGCTATGTGGCAGCCAGCAAAGCACCCCATTAGCGAGCTTTCTGCATTTTACATCCTTCCTCTCTTTTGGTGAAGATACATTTGTACCATGGAGCTGAGCAGTTTGCATGGGAAAATGCACTGGATCATTCCTGTACTTCTTTCACAGAATTAGCCAAAATGAAATAGCATTCCAGAATTTTGTCTTCCCAGGTGTCAGCACCAGGATGAGAAAACGTACAGTACAGACTAATACATGGAAAACATGTATTAAAAACATAGGTGTACTACTTTCTTGAGCACTAGGTACCTAGCTCCTGTGGCTTAACCGCACATGGTATATTTCTTGTTCCTAGTAGAGTCCAGTATGGGAATCCCTGGTCAAGGGTGATGGGCAGAGAATAGAGTGGCTGTGATCCATGTAATTATTCAGGGACCCAGGCTGATGGAGATTTGTCATCTTCCGGATGCCTTGTCAGGCTTTCAATGTCACCCTTGATGTTGATATGCAGCCAACAGAGTGAACAAAAGAGAAAGAAAAGTAGGCAAGCTTGCTTCCTCACCACTGCGGCCAGAAAGGACACATAACATTGCTGCTCATATTCCACCCGGTGAGGACAGGCCAAGTAGTCTACCAAGTTCAAGTTCAAGAGAGATATGAAATGTAGTCTTCAGCTAGATACTGCGTCTCTATACACATGGTTTACTTTCCAGGTTATCACAGGCAACAGTTACCAAATAGTTCCACAGCTTAACGAACTCTGCTGCTTTCAGCCTGCTCTGTCTGTGTTCTTATTGTTGCTGTCATGTTTTTGCTGTCCCACTACAAATTACACCACATACTTTCCATACTTTACAAAAGCATTCCATTACAGGTACCAAATTAACACTCACTATTGTCACTTACAACCTCTTAAATTCCAATGAAAATGTAACTCTTGCTCACATCAGTCCCAGGCCGGTAGGTATTCCTGATTGACTTTGGCCCCAGCAGCAGAGAGGATCCGGACACACGATGACAGAGGAACCCAGGCTAACAGAGCCTCTGTCATCTTCTAAATAGAGCTTCCAGGGTGGCCTTGAGCATTGGCATCTAGCTGGTACAGGAGAAGAGAGCAGTTAGAGAGGGACATTTATTTCTTAATCATTTGGGCTCACAAGTGACACACTCACCTCCACTCAAATTCCACTAAGGAGAACTAATTACAAGGGTCCACTTAGATAAATGCAATGGTAGGAGAAATGAAGTCCTCAGCTAGGCTGCCACTGCCCAGCAACATCTCTGCACCTCAAAACCACGCTCAGAAGTCTTCACTAGATAGGGGTCTCTCCCACAATGGTAAAATTGTTTTATGTGCATTCTATTTTTAAAAATTAAATCTCAAACTTATGAAGAAACAACTGTATCATTTTTTATAACCTATATGAGAAAAGATCTGAAAAAGAGTTGATATATGTATATGTATAACTGAATCACTTTGCTGTACACCTGAAACTAAAACAACATTGTAAATCAACTATACTCCAATAAACTATTTCTTTAAAAAGAAACAACTGTAAATAGTTAATGTCATGGACCAAAATTCTACTGAGAGTTGCATCCTGGATTTTTGTTTTATTTTATGAAAAAACACTGCTTATAGACAATATTGACTCAAAAGACATTATTCCAAATGTATCTTTGTTGAGAAGATTTACAAACATAGAACTTTGGAAAAAGGACTTAAATAGGATTTGTCCATCTTTTCACTGTACAGGTGAGGACATCGACGTTCCAGAGAATTGAGGTGACAAGCCAAAAATATAACATTAGACAGTGAAAAATATATCATCTTTCATTTCCTTTATATTACATGCCATCAAGGTGGTCACTTGAGGCATCAAAAAGAGAAAGAAACTAGACTTTTGACCTCTTGAATTTTAGGCTTCAGATTTAGAGATGATCACACAAGGAGCCAGAAAAAAAGGAATGGCAGGAGGAAAAAGTGCTCTGACAAGCAAACATTCCAGTAGGTCCACTTTTCCACCCTATTCGTGGAGTCAGTCTCAGGATCCACAGCTCAGGTGGACTTACCCCTTCTAGGGTGTGTCTCAGGCCGTCCTGTGAGAAATATCCTATTTCCAGAGGTCCAAAGCACTGGCTTCTAACAACATTTGCCTAAAGTTTCCTCTGTATCTTTCAAGGTTTCCAGGTTTCTATTAACCAATTCAGGAGAGTTCTATAAACCTCACCCCCCAAAATAGAAATTGTTTATTATCTCAGACCTTTGACCTGCCAGGTCCCACTTCCTAATGTAGCAGACTCCTTCCTCTGAAATATGCCATGAATTATAACTATGTGAAGTCAACGAAACCTAATTCCATAGTTTCCAAAAAATATATTAATACTTTAATGGCCATTTTGCCTCAAAGAAGAAAAAAAAAAAAAATATATATATATATATGATGTATTAAACTTTTACGAGGGCTGTTAATTTGACAATATTTTTATCCACATAGATTACGTACTGTTATGAATCTTAAAGATTTCATATAGCTTGGCAGCGAAAACTATTTCATACTTATTTCATAAATAAATAAATACACATATATATTATAAATATATTCCAGACCCTTCTAACCTTCGTAATATGGAACTATAATAACTACTGAGTTAATTGCAATGAAAGTGAAGATTAAGGTTTTAATCTTGGAAGTGCTCTGACAACTGTGTGTCTGGAATGGGGGAAGGGGAGATTTTCAGCTTGGATCCACACCAAAAGGCTACTCTCTCTCCTATAAGGAGCTTAAACGCTCTCCTTTTGTAAGGCAAATAATACCTACCAGATGTAGAGCATGAAATCAGAGGAGAAAACAGCAACAATGCAAAGCTGGACTCCATAGTAGGGAAACTGAGGCAGACATTTAGCAGATCTTGTTGAAGAAAAGCATCTATATTAGGGACATATGAACACATGTACTTAAAGTGAAACCTGGGCAGTCACCTGATTACATTATCTCATTTTATAAAGCCCTTCTTCTCTCCTTATCCTGTTTTATTTCTTCACTGGTTCACTGTCTTTCTGCCACCAGTAAATTGCCAGCTTGATGAGGGCAGAGACCTTATCAGTTTTGTTCACTGGTCTCTCCCTGGTGCCTAGAACGGTACCTGGAACACAGTGGAAGCTCAATAAATATTTGGGGAAAGAATGAATGACTCTCCAGAGCAGATTAACACGTAACACGTGGAAGAGGATCATAAGAACTCATGCAATCCAGGGAAAACAGGAATTTGGACAGACCTGAATAAAACTACTGGCCTCTTAACAGTGTATTATGCTCTTCTTCTTAAGTCAAGGAAGAATATTTCTAAACCAGTTCCATGGTGAGGAACAAACTTGTGATATATCATGAACATACATATTAGCATTTATATCTGTGTTATATCTAAGTAAGCTGGAGTTGACAGTCTAGGAAAACTGACATTTCTTTAAATTATGTTATGGTTTTAAGCCATCACAATTAGTTCTAAAGTTGTCTTCATAATGTCTTGAGTATTGCTCTAGGTTTTGCTATAGATGGACACCTAGACGTTGGAGACCAGACAGCACAAAGTTTCAGGGGAAGACCTGTGCAACTTTAAAGGACTTACATAGGAGGGATTGTAACTCAGTGATTACGGTCCCAGTCTCCTAGTTCAGACACTCCTGAGTTCAAACTTAGAAATACGGTAAAGACCACCATATTTATTTACTATATGTTCTTGACTAATTTATATAATGTCTTTGAGCTTCAGTTTCTTCATCAGGAGGATGGGTAATAGTATCTCATAGGATCTTTCATGCATTTAACATAATGCCCAAAAAAGTGCTTACTTCAGTGCCTGCCACAAAATTAGGGCTCAACAATGGATAGCCATTATCATTAAACTCTCTGCAGAGAATTGCCAACACAAACAAAAGGACACTTTACAGCACTAACATAAAAATGGGAAAACTGTGAAACACTTTATATAAAGTCATTAGAATGTAGTATTATTTGGGATATTTACATCTGACATCAGAGGAAGTGTCTTGCATTTAATATTTGTAGATTACAATCTTGGCTCTAACACTGCCATTAGCTCAATGTTATAAAATCATGGAAGGTCAGCATCCTGAATCAGGCTAATTTAGCTGCCACTTTCATGTACAGGAAAGTTTTATAAAAGTTCTCATCATTTCTACTTTTTTACATGTTTAAAGCATAAATCAGAAGAAAAAATTGGTATGTCCCCAAAGGTATTGAAATAAGGCAACTGTTAAACACAACACATGGAGTATCAAGTTAAGTTAACTACATACTCAAAGTTTGTCTACTGTCACGGGTACTGGATTTTTGTATCTCAGCTTGGACCACAAAGAGGCACCCAGCACACCCACTCTCTCTTGACCTTACTTCCCCATGGTCTGGATAATGCTGCTATGCCTGGGAGTCGGGTAGTCCAGTCTTTTAAGAATGCAGACTTTGATAGCTAAGACAGGAATCTGATATCTAAGCTATCTTAGATGGATTGTTCTAACATATTAATATCTTATGTAAGTTCACTGCTTTTGATTCATGTATACTCTATAAAAATACAGAAAGAACAAAAACATTTAATGCATAATTTCATTTATTTATGAATACAGATTAATAAAGGCACAGTTTAAAACAGAAAAAGATATATAGAAAATATTTGATGATATGTCACCAATCAACTATTTTCCATATTCTGAGTCTGTGCTTTTCATTCACAGTGAATCCAAATCTCTTCCCTTCATCTTCTGGGTGTCAGGATTTGTCACCCTTCCCATAAACAAAATTGAATCTAGGAAAAGAAAAAAAAAAACTTTCGGAATTTCTGGAGAAAAAAATGACAATAATGAATATTTCTTAATATTTTAACAAATCATTGTCTTTTTTCTCTATAAGGTAAATAGGCAATGTCTAATAGCAAAACCCACTCCTTTGTCTAAAATAGATAATTATATCATTATTAATCATTTTCTGATAATTTATGAAGTAAATTAACACCCACAACAGCTTGTCATGGAAAATGCATTAGTCCTGTTTTTCATAAAGGAAAGCAAAAATAAAGTGACAGAGAGGTGTTCTCCTAAATATAGAGACTCAGTCAGGCAAACGTGGAATAATAAAATGGTGATGAGCATGGACGCATTTTAAATTTAAGGTATTAGCAGTCATCTCTTTATGCATGTAATATAAACCATTGGGGTTAAAAGTGCAGCTTTTCCGATCTCTTCCTTCAGCTCTGAATCAAACTTACTGCTAAAGACAATATTTTCACATCTCTAGTGCTTTCAAATCCTCACCGGTGATATAGTATAAAGCATAAATGTAAACACGTAAACATCTGTTTCCAGCCATTCTGCGTGTGCAAGTGAAAAGGAACTAAGAACTAGAGGACAAAACAGAAATAAATGAGGTGTTAAAATCCATTCACCTTTCTTTTCCACTAGGGTAAGGGAAGTGGCTCAATGTCAAGCGTTGCCTTGAGTTATGTCCCTTAAAGTCATATGTAATAAAGGTTTATTTCAAAAGTGACAAAATAAAATTTTACATAATTTTAAAGCTTACATGTATTTGAAATAACAATGGCAGAAATGAAATAAAAAGGAAGAACCCTCTTTCATTAACTCCTTACTGTTCAGTCCAAAGACAGACACAGTCTTAAAAGAATCTATAACATGGAAATAGACATAATCTTCAGCAGATTTCTTTCTTTTTATGATTATAATTAATAATACTTTGCCTCAAAAATCTCAGAATAATTCCCCAAACACAAGAGAACAAATATTCTATTTTTCAGATAGATAGAGATATATATAACTTCCTCAGGATGTATACTATATTTAGCCACAATAGGAATCAACAGTAACTCTTGTGTCTTTATAATTCTATGGCATTAAAATGCTTACCAGAATTGCTTGCTTGGGGAATTCTTGAAGTAACTTTCATAGAAACTAACCTCATAAATTGAAGATAATAGTGTAAAGTTCTAAACACTGAGAAGTATAGGACATTACATAAAAGCCACTTGTCCCGGGCTTCCCTAGTGGCGCAGTGGTTGAGAGTCTGCCTGCCAATGCAGGGGACACGGGTTCGAGCCCCGGTCTGGGAGGATCCCACACGCCGCGGAGCGGCTGGGCCCGTGAGCCACAACTACTGAGCCTGCGCGTCTGGAGCCTGTGCTCCGCAACAAGAGAGGCCGCGACAGCGAGAGGCCCGCGCACCGCGATGAGGAGTGGCCCCCGCTTGCCGCAACTAGAGAGGGCCCTCGCACAGAAACGAAGACCCAACACAGCCATAAATTAAAAAAAAAAAAAAAAAAGCCATCTGTCCCAGCCTTTTCAATCTGTTTTTTTTGACCAAGAGAACCACATTTTGAGTAGAGTCTTCATGCAATCACCAATCTACTCACTACTAAATTGGACAGATTAGTGAAATCTTCCATGACATAGTCACAGTGGATTCAGAGGCAGGCTGAAGCAGAAATCATTGTTGTTTCCACATTTCTTTTCATGCCCACTTCTTAAGAAGTGTCCCTCATATTTAATCAATATAGTTATAAAACATCTCCATCAGATGGAAGCAGTTTTTACTTCATAATGTAAAAATACAATAGCATAACCAAAGCTAATGACCTAGAAAAAAAGATTTCTCAGTGAATACCCTGCAGTCTGCTTCTCCCTTCAACCCATGACCTGAAAGAGTTATAAACACAACATTTGTTTATTATGTATGGAATACTGTCAGTTTCAAAACCAAGATTCACTACTTTCTGAGAAATGGCACATTTCATGTAGTATCTTTGACAATTTTCTTCTGAAAGTCTCTAACGCTGGCCTATACCCTCAGCCTAAAAGAAGAAAAATTGTCCTTCATTTCCCTAGAAGTTTGGCTTGGTAAGAGGTTTGGATGAATATACTGAAATATATATGATAGGAAGTCAAATACTGATAGGAAAATACAAGTAATGTATGGATTTTGCATAAGAGGATCGGTTGACCAAAACAAAATTTAAAATTTAGGTAAAAATTGGTTGTACTAAATCTAAAATTATTCACCCTCATACTCCAGAAATTGTCAAATGAATATATTTTATATAAATCATTAAGCCATTTAGTAGTTTACTATACCATGCTAAATCACCAGCTTCGTTAATCCCCATGATTTCTTCAGTTCATTTGTGAGAGGAAAAATAAATAAATCACTGAATGTGTACTGTCTTAAGGTAATAACCCATTCTACATTTTATATGGCAACAATTTACAGCCTCCAATAAATGAGTGGCCATTCATTTTAAACAATACTTTAAGGGAGTAACCCTAGTTTAGAAAGTCTCATTACAATAGAGATCATAAAACAGTGGAAATTGTCATTAAGGGTCTGATAGTTAATTATTACCATACATAAATAAATAAGTGAATTATTTTGGGTTTTGAATTTTCACTGCTGTTTAACTGATAGCTATTACATGCCCATAGTCATCAACTTGGAAAATAAAGAGTCAAACATCATTATTCTAAACACCATTATTTCCTAGTGCATTGATGCCCAATGAGCTTCATTTCTTTCTGTTCTCCATACTCAATAGCTACACACTGATGGCAAGAAATTAGAGTTATCCTAAGGTTAAAGGTGTATAGATCAAATGACATACTCAGAATATCTCTTAACACTGACACATCCACTACTAGAATTGAAGTTGTGTTAATACAATCTCAGCAAATCTGAAACTGTCCCATTGTTTCCAAGATATAACTTTCAGAAAGGTCATTCAGCATTAGTTTCATGGAACTTGAAAAAAGAGACTGATATATCCCTTAGGGGGCCAGTATTGCTAGTTAATCTAACAGATTCAGATTCTGAAATTAACTCTGCCTCTTCTCCACGTAAAACAATTTATATAGAGAAAATTTCCATTTTTCTTCCTTCATTTATTCAGTCGTTCACTCATTTACATGTATTGATGTATTCACAATGAACACTATGTGCCAGGCAGTGTCACAGGTTTCATATATTCTTTTATTTAACTCTATAAGTACTAATATTATGTTCAAATAGGAGGTGGGGAAAATAAGGCTTAGAAAGTGTAAGTGACTTGTCTTACAACTATTAGTTCATTAAGCTGGGACTTGAACCCCAAGTGCAAACCTTCAATGTCTAGGGGCACTGATATTAAGTGCAAGGCACTTTGCCAAATACTGGGCTGGATAAAGAAATGAATAAGATATGATCTCTTTTCCCCTGGTTTATAGTCCTCACATGGGGTTATGACTCCTGAGAAGTCCTAAATATACACTTAAAGAAAGTTTCCTCACTGTATCCACATTTCTGGCCTCTCTTTTTCATAAGAGAAATTGCAAAAACATCTACTCAGACAATCCGCATTTACGTTGCCATTGTGTCTAACGCCAGTCCAATCGACTACTACCCCTACATTTTGTACCCCTACCTTTTGTGCATTATCTTTCACAATTGCCCAAATTGGAGATTTGGAATAATATTTGACTCCTCCATCCCACTCAGAGCCTATAGCTAGTCACTTATTCTTTTGGAATCTACCTATGAAAACTTTCACAACTGTGCAACTTCCAATTTCCACTCCCATTATGGCATCATTGAAAGGAAAGTTGACTTCTGAAACAAAAAAGTCTTATTCTCACCACCACTTTTCAGTTGTATGAGCTTAGACAAACTACACAACCTCTCTCTGAGCATCTATGTCTTTATTCATCAAATATCTAACTTATTGGAATGGTGTTAGCTGTCGAGATTGGTATTTAAAATCACCAGCACGTACAGTAACTATCTCGGCAGCTATTACTACTATTGCTCTATTTTAGGTCACTGTCATCTCTTAGAACACAATGCCTGGTACAAAACAAGCACTCAAGAAATAGACACTAGAGAATTTTTGAAAAAATTAAAATAAATTCAATAAATTGAAAGAACAAATGATTCAGATGTATAGACTGAGATTAGCATCTAGGACTAGGTCTATTTAACTTAAGCAGTTCCCCCAGGGAATTCTCAAAAAGGTACCTGTTGGGTTATTCTTCATAATAAACAGAAACGGATGGTTTGCTATAAATTGGTTTTGAGGCAGACTCATGATCACAGGGACGTGTATGCCTATGAAACAGAGACAACAGTTATTTAGATGTGCACATTAAAAGATCAGTAAAGAAAATATATCCATAATGTCCATACTAGTTTTTGTAGACAGGAAAGGTCATTTTGTTTGAGAAATTAACATGTGGAAAAATAACCATTTTCTAAATACAAAGAAATTTGGAATAAATTTAAAAATCGAAGAGCAGAAGAATAAATATTGGATTACTCATTGAATAATTCTAACTTCACATTTATGCTCAAGGAAGAAGAAAGCCAGAACTAGTTTCAGTGTAGTGAAAGCAGTTGAAAATTTCATCTTTTAAGCAGTAACTTTCTGCTCACTTTTTATTTGCGTTATATGATTTATCTCATAATTTTTCAACTCCTAATTCCTATCCAGGTATGTTTGTACTTCATTTCTATTCTCCAGGCTTGTAGTAATCACATCTGACTTCAAATTTACTTTTTTTAACTTTTCCAAAATTATTCTGTGAGCTCAGAACTTTTAGGATTTGTGCTGTGGATGTGTATGGGATTTTTATTATGATATTAGAAGGAGAGGTTTGCTGCCTTAACAATTATTTACTATAATAATTTGTATCATGCTCCTCCATTGTGGCATTTATCAATATTTCAGAGTGGATAAATTTAAATGGCTGAATTGTTTTTCTTTCTAGATTAAATATTTCTGCACTCAATCCAGATGTTTTATTTACCAGTAATGTAATAATTTTGTATAATTTTTTCAGACCTATGAACATAGTTTTTAAAATGCAACACGTGACCAGAATTGAAAAACAAATGTAGAGAAGGAAAAAACTATTCCTCTACACTTTTTGTTTGTAACTGGGGTGTGCAAATTAAACTGACAAAAGACAGATTAACAAAAGAAATGGTTTTATTTTGTATCCACACAGGAGCTTCACAGAAGAGAAGCGAATACCCAAAGAAGCGGTTATATCATTTTAACAAAAAGTGGTAAATTGTGGAGAAGTGACTACACAAAGGAAAAGGGGTTTGAGTGTCTGGGGGTGGTAAATTGTGGGAAGGTAAATATATGGGGAAAATTAACGGTATATAAGGATTATTTAGCAAGGTTTTCTTATGCAGACTCATATCAGTGGCAACTTTCATCTCCTATGCCAAATGTTCCTTCTCTTGGCATGGAAGACAAGAAGGGAGATACCTCCACAAGGGAAATTTATGCCCTGATTTTAGACATGTAAGAGGAGGGTAGAGAGCTCTCTTTGTATCTGCTGTTTCTCAATTGCCTTCAGCTCAAAATAACTCTTCTGCAAAAATGGCATATTTGGGGGTGGCATATTCTGATCCCCTGCACAATCCAAAATAACCTTAGTAATATTAAATGCATGGCATTCTTCTACCTGAAATATCAGGGCTATGATAACCAAATTACCAGTGAATATAGACTCATGTCTGAATTAATGAGATAATACAGAAAAGCACAGTCAGGATCACGCCCATTCTCACTTGGGTGGATACTTGAGTTCCTTTGTTCCTGAGCATCCACTGAGTAGATGCCTGAAAGTCAAAACACTCACACTAACTATTTAAGTGTGATACATCAGGGTCACTGCTGATCCCTTAATGATTGTTACATCCTCTTAGAGAACTCTACGCTTAAAACAAGAGGCATCAGGTGATAGCAGAAAGAGTTCTGAACTTGAAGTCAGGGAACCTGATTTCAGTCCAAACCCTACTGTCTATTATTAGCATGACCTTAGGCAAACCACTTCACATGTGGGCCTGTTTCTCCACCGACATAATGAGAGGATCAGACAATGATCAATAAGGACTCTTCCAATTCTGTGTAAAAGCAAGTGGAAAATTTGTCTACGTGAACTAGCAACTTCATCCCAAAGCCACCTTTGATTTCTCCAAGGATTGTAATAGCTCATCCCCTCCAATCTAAGTTGCTTGAGCACAGTAATGCAAAGTCCTTCAGGAGATGACACAACAGTAGAGGGAGTCCAGTGTGCCCCACCCAGATGTCAAAATCCATCGCCATTACATAGCATTATAAATTAATCAAGACATTAATAATGTGGATATAAATTTATCAATATGACTATTTAAAGGATGCATATCTTTTACATACAGGTTAAAGTCCAAATGGTCTGAAGAATTAAAATAGACTTATGAGGAATTCATTAAAGTTGCCCTTCCATTTCTAATTGAATTTAAGGCTTTTCTCCAATTATTTTTTGAGTATTACTTTTATGCAGCACAGATACTATTCAAAATGCCATTTGTTCAAGGAAATATATCATAGAAGTGGTTCTCAAGCTGTAATGTGCACACAAGTCACCAAGAGACCTCGGAAAATGCAGATGCTGGATTAATAGGTCTGGAGTTGAGCCTGAGGTTCTGCATTTCTAACTAGTTCCCAAGGGGCACTGATGCTGCTGGCCTATGCATTACACTCGCAGTTGCAAGGATAGGCTCCAAGTCACTGCAGAGCAGTGTTTCTCAACCTGGGATTCACATTGTTATCACTTAGGGAAAGGTAAGAAAATACTGAAGGCTGAATCTCATCTGCAGAGATACCGATCTAATTATTTTGGGGTGCGGTCTGGGCACAGAATTTTTAAAAGCTTTTCAGCTGACTCTAACGTGCTGCTAGGTTCGAGAGCCACTGCCATAGAGATAACAAGAGTCAAATTAGAAAAGTAGGGACTAAGAGCTCAAAGGAAGAATGAAATTAATACAATTTCTTAAGAGTGAACATTCCTGAGCAATCGTGATTTCAGGTTTGAGCCTAAAGTTTTCTCCAAGGGTCCTATCTGCTAATGGGCAGGTAATCCAATCTACAAATAAGTAGATATCAGTAGATGAGCCTCAACTCGTAATCAAGTCCCTTCCCTTTTCTTTTGCCTTAAACTCCAGCCGCACAGATGCATAAATAGCTTATATAGCCATTTTTCCCTTCCTTCAGTGTACTGGACAGCAGGAGGAGAAAAGGAGATCAGAGGACCACAGAGTGGCAGCACCCTCACGCTCATTTCCTCCAGTCCTTCCTCCTGGCTTGCTGTGACATCATTTGTCCTACCTGTTGACGTTGCAGCTTCACTGCCATCTTCGTTTATCTCAAAGAAAACTTGTTGCATGACTTGGGAAACATACACCTCAGAGGAATCTGTAGGAAAATATGAAAGTGCATTGAAGGGTTAAAACTCAGGGCTATTATTTATTGGATCCCAGGTGAATTATATTTTCAAATGAACAAAGGAAAAGGAAAAGAATCCAAACTCTTTCCAAGTTAGTTAATTTGCTAGAGATAAATGCGGTTTAGGTTTAGCTCTTGCAGAGATGAGGTAGAGAAGATATGGAGACACCAAGTTTAGCTCAGATATAAAAGATAAAGATGGAAGGCGATAAGCCTCAAATCAGGTACCCCACTAAGTGAAATATTTGAATGGACAAAGGGTTTTGCCTCCCTTAGTCATGATCTACAGGCAAGATGAAAAAGGCTTTACAGATTTGAATTAATCCCACCCTATGTCTTCGACCTCAAAGCCAACTTGCCTTTTAACTTCTGTATTGGGTTTTGATCTGAGTTTAGAACAAAATTTACTTTCCTTCAAGACTGATGAGGCGATCAAAGTCTAAAGAGCTTTTGTGTCATCTGTTACAAAATCGCTTCAGAGCTATGCTTTAAAACCTGTCAAATTTCTCAGTGTAAGATAGTGTCTTAATAACGTTTTGTTCTGCCGTGGAAACAAGCTGAGAGAGAAGGCCCCTCTCCTCCCCTTGGTGGAACTGATGTACGTGTGAAGCGTTTCTGGCATAGTGACCTGTGAAGAGTCTCCTTGAGAAGGGGGAGTGAAACCATGAGTTCAGAAGCCACCTGCCACCCCTCTGCGTCCAGAACAGATAGATCTGACAATGTTCCTCAGAGAGACAACGGAAAGGTGGTCGTGAGTTCAGTGGTGGCGGAAGGGTGAGGAAAGGAAGGCGAGCCTTGAAACTTGAAGAGAAAGGAGGTTTGTCCCTCGTGAGAGAGAAAGCTGATGTGACGCAGGTAGACTCCACCAAGACGACCGAATTTAGAAGGATTCATGAAGAAATAATTTAGTCAAGGAGAACCAGCTCTGACAGCTTACAGAAAAGTGAATCCCCTCAGGCAAGATAGAGAGAAGTCATCAAAGGGTTATTTGCATAAAAAATGGCTTCCTAAAAATAACTCCAAACTGCTTGTAATGACTCTGTCTGGGCCCCTGATTACCTCTCATCCTCATCTCCGACCCTCCTCTCCGCGTCCAGTAGCTCCAGCTACAAGGTCAAGCATCAAGACTTTAGCCCCACCTCACCCTCTGTTCAAAATCCCTTTTCCCAGAACTTTCCCTGATTGGCTCCCTTGTTACTTAGGTCTCAGCAAAAATGACACTTCCTCAAAGCAATTGTCCCTTCTCACCATGTCTAATTCTGCTCTTATCTGATCTAAATCTCTTTATCCCATGACTCTATTTTAGTTAATCCATAGCATTTATCACCTCACCATTTAATTAATTAATTACTTGTTAATTGTCCATCTGCCCTAACAGATGTAAACTTCATTAGAAGAGGGAATTTGTAGATTTTATTCAGCTCTAGAAAACTGCCTGGCACATAGTTGGCTTTCAATAAATACTTACCAAATAAATAAATCAATGGATAAGGCTATGTCTAGTGATAGAAACATGTAAGATGGAGAAAAGGGGGCATCCACATCATTAGTGTGGGTTGACTACGTTTTAACTACTTTGATTCTTTGGTTCTGTCTTGTTGCCTGAAATAGAACAACCACAGCCAAGGCTGGCACTATTTCTGGTCTTCAGGAGAATAGTGAATTAATTCCCTGCCATCCCTATTTACCATTTGTAAGTAGACAAAAAACATTTGCTAAAGGCTACTGTGAACCAGTCCAATGCTAGTGCTGTGTGATAGTTACACAAAAGAGACACTATCTTATACTCATGTCATTCACAAGTTTTGAATGAAATGTTTTCAATAGAGTTATTTTGGAAACTTTGAGACGAATATTTTAACGTAGTTAAAACAACTCAAATAGGCAACTCAGAGCAAAAAATGTTGGACATTTATTCTTACGTAAATCTTCTTGTAAAAGGAGATGTTATAGAAGTCACAAATTGCTGGGAATCTGCAGAGCGAGTGGCTGTTTGAAAGTCTCAGATATAGCAAGTGAGCTTCCGAAGGCCAGAAAGAAATTTAAGAGGAAGAGGTGTTTAAAAAATGGTTTGGTTTATTTCAAGTTGGTGAGGTGGCTGCATTCCAGGACACACTTAGATAGCATCCTGTTGCAGTATTTAATTCTGACTGTCTCATTCCTGATGCTGATGAAATTGTCAGAGAAGTCAGATCTATCCGGCAGTGTGAGAACAAACAGCTAAATCATGCGTGAAGGTGATAATGAACAGATATGTCACCTGTGTACCCCACCCACCTCCTCCGCCAGGAAAACTCATTCATTCTATTCATTTACTCACATAATTGATGCGTGCATAAATTAATGAATACTTCTCCAAAGCCCAAATTTTATACAGGAATACACAATAATGCTGGGTTATGATATCCAACCCCATCAGACAGACAAGCCTGTATCATTAGGACTGTTTTTTTTTTAATATATATAAAACAGAAGACTGAATTTAAAAAAGGGCAGATAACTTAGGACAAATTGGCCCTCTTCATCCATTTTTTTCTCTTTAGTTATTTTTGAACTAGTGGGTACTGCCAGGATGAGAAAAATTAAAGACTGTCTTGGGCTTTGTTGTGTAAGTAAGTGTCTTAACCGTACACAATTTCCCGGGTGCCAGTTAGCATAAAAGCTCCATCTCCTCAGATGTGTTGTCAGCCTCAAGCTAAATCTACAAACTGCAGCATTACAATTTCTAGATTGTGTTCATCATCCAGCAGCTTGTGGATGCCTATTTTATGGCCTCTAATATTACCGAATTAACATTTGCTAATTGGTTTATAAAAGTTTTATTAGCTCTGCTTAGATGAGAGCCTCAAAGTTGTAATTCCCATTATTCAGATAAGGAAATCCAAACAGGGCTGGAATAAAAGCCCATATAATACTTTTCCTACACAGTCTCACTGTAAGCATGGTTAGAAGGCTTATCTAACATTCTATAATGCTGTCTGACTTTCATTAAGCAAAACTACTTAAGTGCAAAATTGAGTGCTTGTTTACAGACAGCTTGACATGACTATGACATTTATTCTCTGTGTATGTATTTTCTGGGGCCAAATGCTCTCTCAGTTTTAAGATCAGTCAGTTAACATCATTACTAAGAAAACATATTTACATGATAATATAAGAATAATTTTCCATATTACCTGTTATTCCAGAAAGGTCACAGCCACCACTAAATATCTCAGTTATATTCAGTGAATACAAAGCTTCTTTGAAGTCTAATTTTTGTTCTACTTTAAATCTGTTTTAAAAAATGAAGAGGAAAAATTTTGAGACACTGTACACATTTTCTACCAAAATGATTTTTATAAAATGGATGACTTGGAAGAGATTTTATTGTGAAATATTTTGTTTTCATTATCCCAGTTACGTTTCCTCACTTTTCACACCATTTTTCCCCAGCTCCACTGAGCAGTTCTGAGTTGCTAATAACTTGTTTCCCAGATAAATGGTTGGTTGGGAAGGGAGAAGCAAATACTCTATTTTTTGAAGTAACAATTACCCAACAAAACAGGGTGAATTCTAGTTAAGTTTTCAATTATTTGCTTCTTCGCTAGAAATGTAAAGCTTCCCTCCAGCAACTATACACACTCAGATTTTTCACATCATCAAAGATGGTTCCTGGCAGGCATCCAAGAGACTATGAGCCGGAAACAGAAGCCAACGGTCCTTAAAGAAGATTGTTGGCTACTGAGGTACAGAGAGGGGGCATTCGTAACCTATGAGCCTTCCCATCTATTGTCACAGTTGATGTGACTTCCTTCAGTTTACGGACACACCTAACATCTTCCCAAAAAGCCCTGTATTTTACAGGTAAAAGATTGAAAGAGAACTAAATTTCTTTCCAATAAAGTAAAAATTATAGGGAAAAAAAAAAAAAAAAAGCTGGCCAATACTTCTAATGCAGGGCCCTAAGTTAGGACTCCAGATTCTACGCACGTCTCCAAGCCTCGATTTGCCTGAAGAGGGAGCTTCACCAATGAATCTCAAAGATTCTCTCAGGCACTGATCTTCTATGATTCCAAGTCAACAGCAATCAGTGACCCTCACTTTCCCATTTCAATAAAAAGGGGGGGAAAAAAAAAAAAAAAGAAGGTAGTACTTACTGGCTTTAAAGATGCTAAAAGCATCCATTTACATTTGACAACCAGGTTGGAGACTTTGTTTATGAAAGAAAAGAGTCTAAAGTCCTCCAACAGGGGGCTACGTATATTTCCTACCTCAGGGAAATCCCAGGACAGCTCCTGCCCAAGGAGCTCTGTCTGTGCCCTAGCTGGGCCTTTGCCCCCGTGCTCTCTGGTTTGGATGCAGACACGAATGCCCAAGCACAGGATCCTTGCTTAGCTAACAGGTAGGCCCACATCTGGGGCTAGAAATTAGCTTGTGCAATCAGTCTAATTAGATCATTGTTTTAATTGCCAAATACTGAACAAGCTTCTTAATTATAGTTCTTCAAAACAAGGAACATGCTGTGGCAAAAATTTACTGGCCCTATATTATTTCTTGGTAAAATATTATGCCCTTTTGGAAGATGTTTATTCATTCAGAACCCTAGCTGACTGGAGATGGGCACAACTCACTACATGCACATTAAAACCTACTGATAATGAAAATAACTTGTTTTATGTCAATCATTTTCAACTTCTTCCTTTTAACTTCCTGCTAAGAAAGATAATATGCAGCATGATGGTTTTGAGGCTTTGGGGTTGTTCTTTTTTTCTATTTTCATTACCACACTTTTTTTTATACTGAATGGAGTATGGGCTTCTAAAAGGTTGAGGATAAATGTTCTATTCCACCCATAATTTAGCAATTTTTAGTATAATAGTCCAATGATTTTGGGATAATGACAAGAATACTGCAAGACTTATTACAACCTCTAATAAGGTCTAATTATACCGAGAGTCATTTAAGTAACAGTCTTGCTCATAACATAGTCCAATGAAACCTACAGTGATAGAAACCCATTCAACCATTTAATAAAAGTATAATCTACGGCCGATTTCTAATTAGCCATAATTATTGGAGCCATGAATAGTCAGGTGTGAAGTAGCACTTCCGTGTGTTAGCAGTTAATATAGATCATAGTTTTTAATCTTCACAAAAACCCTAGGAAGTGAGCATTACTATTCCCATTAACATATAAGAAAGTGGAGGTTTTGAGAAGGTTGATTTTCAGACTCAAGGACAAGATAGGAGACAGGGCTAGGATTCAAATGCAGGTCCCTTCCAAGTCAGAGCTAATGTGCTAACGTCCACTGCCTTCTAATCTAAATATAATCCAAAATCGTAATCTCGATCAATACAATATGTGTAGTGTTAATTGTGTATCTCTTCCAAATTTTGTGAATCTTAATATTTATTCTAGATGTGGTTCATTTCCTCTTTTCCTTGACTCTCCTCTAAAACTGTCAAAAAAAATACAGCTAAAGGTAAAAGGATGAGTAGCAAAAGGACTGGATAGACAATTACCAACAAAACAATCATGAAATGAATGTTTTAGCCTATGTAAACATTATCTGCCTCCTTAAAAGGCAGCAATTTACTGCCCTAGGCTACCATTGTGCTTAAAGGGGTCTCACACAGGTTAAAGCTGCAGAAAACGAAGGAACACAATTCAGAGTTTCTGTTTGAAGAAGGAGTCACTCCTGGTCTGCAGGCCCTACTGTGGATTGGTGTTGTCCCTTTCTTCTCCTTTATACCCAGGACTCTTGTTTAATGACAAAATGTCTTCGACTGATTTCCCTCAAGGTCCCTGTCCTTATTGTTTGGAATCCCACTTTTGATACAGTGGGCTTGAGTCATCTTTGGAAGGTTCAGGCTTAGAAACAACCAAGTCTTAGGGCTGCCCACAAGGATAAAAATATAACACAATCCTTGACAGTGGTGGACTTGGACTATTACGTGAGTACATAGTAGTTTCTGGTCACTTTGTGTGTGTGTGTGTGTGTGTGTGTGTGTGTGTGTGTGTGTGTGTGTGTGTGTGTGTGTGTGTGAAATATTCCATTGGCCTCAAGGGCTGAATTAAAAATGCTTTCTGTCACATAGGAAACATATCTGGACAATGCTTAATGTAAACTTGGATTCCAATTTGTATCAGTGTTTGATAGGCTAAAGTGAAAGAACATTTAGAATCATCATTGCAGCTGGTCATGACTTATCTATTCTCACACCCAGCCTCATTTTCCCTGAGGTCACTTTCTCTCACCCACACGCAGTTCACATTCACGCACTTAGAGATCCAAAGCTGGACAAGCCGGGGATGGATTTCTAGCCCAGCAAGAATATGATGTGCTATGGAAGCTGTTATCTCTTTCCGAAAGTCTCCGTGGAATTGCTGCGTCACATCTGTCACCTGGCTGCTCATCCTATCCCTGCATTGACCATTTGCTCTGTGCTGTGCTCTCCCTCATGTTTGCCCCACATTACACAAGAGTTTTCCGACTCCTGCAATTTTGACTCTGCCATTTGCTAGCTGTGTGACCACAGGCAAGGTACTTACCTGTCTGCACCTCAACTGTAACCTGAATATAAAATAGATCTCTATCAAATTACGGTGGTGATTAACTGAGATAATGGCAAAGAGGGGAAGCATCCAGGATAGTGCTGGCACATTAATGGATTGTCAAGACATTTTAAAGTTGAATGAGAATAATAATAAAAATAATAATGAGATGATCCTGAGTACTAAAAACATAACAAACATTTTCTCATTATACTCCTTGCAGCAACCCAAAGAGACATGTATTATTAGTCTCCCATTTAACAATAAGAGAAAAATCTTAGGCAAGATGATCAAAGTCACGCAGTAAGGAGATGGCAGAGCTCTTGGTCTTCAATATTATGTTCTATTTTCCATAATCTGGTTTCAACAGTTGATAAAAGATACTGTGAGATGTCACATCAGTGAGTATTTTTAAATATTCAGTATCTCAGAAGAACTATGGCTCTTGCTTAGTTACTACTATACTTTTGAATAAAAGTGTAGTATTTAACAAGTTCAAAGACCCAGACTGCCAAAAATTTAATGACAACTATGAAGCCTCTCCCAGAGGAAACACATATATGACCTTACGCTCATAAACTTGCTAATAATGTCAAGAGCTTCAAGGACTCTGAATTTTACCCCAGAACTCTCCAGAAGTCCGTGGTGCCCAGTCAAGGACTGCTACGAAAGAAGAAGAAAATCAATGTCTTCTCATTTTCCTAGAAAGTCAAACTTAGAACCTCAGAACTATCTATTCCTTCTTTACTCATATCTCGTTAGTCACACACCCCAATAAATGTCTCACCCGCCTCTTACTTCCGCAGTGCGGCTGCTCCTTTAAGCACTAATTACTTAGTGCCCGATTTGTTGCAGTGGTTTCTGAACTTACCATTTGGGCTTCAGTCTTTCCCTCTTTAACACATCCTGAACATCACTATTATTCAGATTAAAGTAACAAATGCTCACTGAGCAGTTACTATTTTTTAGATGCATACATTGTGATGGTGTCGTAGAAAGGAAATATGCATAGCTCCTGACCTCAAGAAGTTTATAGTCAAGTAGGGAAGACGAACAAATAATTTTAATATAACTGCTATGCAGAAATAAACACAAGGTATTAGGAGAACTTTTCCTAGCAGGGAGAAGGGAAGGTGTTGTGGAATCTTGCATGGAGAGATCAGAAAAGCTTTCTGAAACCCAAACTTGGTTTTAAGGGCCAATAGAAGTTATCCAGAAAAAACTGGGAATGGGGGGGAGAATGGAGAGAGAGTTCAGACAAGTTATCCAGCATGAACAAAGGCACTGTGACTACCAAATATATCTTTCTAAGATGCTGCCTTTATCATTCCACCATCCTACTTGGAAATTTACAATAATTCCCCATTGCATATGAGACTTTTCCCTCTTGATTCTTTTAAAGCCCAGTTCAAATCCTTCTTCTTCCATGAAGCCTTTGTTTACAATTCCAGTCTCTGGGGCTCCCTCTCCCTTCTCTCCTCTCTTTTTTCATGAACCTCTTAGTGCTTACTTGTTGTACTATTATTTCAGTATTTACTGTATATTGTTAGTAAACTTCTTGTGCAAATTTTGCACCACTCTAAGTGGCAACCATCTTATCAAATAGGAATCCTGTCTATCACTTTGCATCTGTCCCAGTCCCCTGTTCACAGTGGGGTCCCAATCAATCTCTGTTTTGAACTGGAGATAAATGTTCTAATAAGTAGTAGACTAATAAGATCATGAGGCTGTGAGCCAATGGAAATGAGAGCTAATCCTGTCTCCCAGCACTTAACTGAATGTCAATCAATTTACTTTTTGAGTGACATAGTTTCCTTATCTGTGGAATGCAAGTTATAACCAAGTCACACTATAGAACTACAGCATTTAGTATTAAAATGTAAATATTAAATGCTTTACAAAGTTAAAATGTTATATAGATGAAAGTTTCTTGTTTATTTACCTTATTTACATGTACTAAATGATCGATTTTGCCCATATATATAATCATAAAAATACAATCTCAAACTGTTTCTTATACAGAGAAAGAAATCTGATACATAGTAAGGGTGTGTTAGACTCATCAACCTGAGGAAATCTGACTACTAAGATGTTTATAGGATTCCATATTAAATTTAGAAAAAGTAATGTTATGATTTTAGCTGGTATCCAACTGTAGGATAATGTCCAAAATTAAGTATCCAATATGTTACAAATAGTAAACACTAGAAAGCACCCTAGTATTTTTAGACTATATCTTATTGGCCTTGATTCTAAACTAGTCATATATCAAAGAGGGGAAGGAGAAGTGTTTCTATACTGTTTCCAACAGTAACTATAATCTAGTCACTCACACCCTCTTTCCTACTGTTGCTTATATACAAGCATTTTTATGGTTAATTTTTCTTTTCTTGGCATTTACTGAACTTTGCCCCCAGAGAGGTTTTCATTTATTTATTTGTACAATGACAAAATTTTTCATAGTTGGTGGTATGGGTTGAACTGTGTTCCCCTCCCACCCAAATTCATATGTCAAAGCTCTAACCACCAGCAGTTTATAATGTGACCATATTTGGAAACAGGGTCATTGCAGATGTAATTAGTTAGGTTGAGGGTGTAAAAACTTTAATAAACAGAAATATCAGTTAAACAGAGTTGGGAGACCAGAAGGGGGAGCTTACATGCTCTGTGAGGGCAAGGATAACAGAGCTCAACTGGAAGAAGAAAGATTCCTCTTCCTTCCTGCAAGGACTCAGCCAATGAAAAGCCATAGACTCTTTGTTTATTATAGCCCTCCCAACTTCCTTTTCCCCTCTATAAAAGCGTCTCCTTCCCTTGCCATTGGAGGACTTGCATGTGGCCCACAATGGTTACAGACCCCAAATTCTCTGTTGATTCTGAATAAACCCATGTTTGCTGGAGAAACATCTGACAGTCTATTTGATTCAGGTCAACAGGATCATACTGGAGTAGAGCCAGCCCTTGATCCAATGTGACTGGTGTCCTTATAAGAAAGGAGGATGTTGTGTGAAGAGAGATGGCCATGTGAGGCAAAGATTGGCGTAATGAAACTACAAGCAGAGGAATACCAAGGACCCTGTACAATTTTCCCTCTTCCATACTGAACACAGATTTTAAATGGGTATTTTTCTGTTATAAGGAAGTTGTTCATTTTGAGGAAAATGTATTTCAAGACTTTCAATCCATGATCTGAGTGCTCAGGAAACTTAATTCAATAAATGTGTCCTGGTGGATTAAAATTATTCATAAACTTAGCAGATAAGCAAATCATTCCTTTAAGAAATCAGAAAACTCATCCTTTTAGTAAAAACTGAATACATTTTAAATGTAATGTTGTATTAATGTGATTGAATAATTGATAACAAAATTTTCAGTCTCGTGAATTTTAAAAATGTCATTTTTATTTCTCTAGAGCGAAGTTTCCAAGGAAATGACTTGATGTCCTACCTTTCACTGCATGTATGGGAGGGAGGAATGGCCTCATCAGCATCCTCACAGGGAATGAATTCAAGAGTGACTAGAAAAGTGAATTCTGGTTTTTGAGATACTTAAAATTAGATAAAGGGAAATAACATAGAATCTCTTTCTTTGATTATATTTATGTAATTTAACTCAACAATATTCATTCAGCACACACTATGTACCATGAAATGTGCTAGGGACTAAGGAAACCAAAATGAAGGAGTCATAAGCCTCTCTCCTAGAGCTCACATCTTAATAAGATAGACAAGAGTGTGGGCAAGAAATGAAAATGCAATGTAATATGTGCTATAGTGTAAATTAGAATAAAGTGTTCTAGAAATAAAGATAAGGAATGGTTGATTCTAACTGAGTATGTTGGGGAAACCTACACGAAATTCATTTTAAGGGGATCTTGAAGGATGATGAGAAAGTAGTGGTTAGACACCATGGAGAAGGGCATGACTAAGGGGATAGGAGGGAGGAAGGTTGAGAAGTCAAAGGAATCTTTCTGGTTTGGTACTGGCTGAGCAGTGATGTTTCTAACAAAGAAAAAATACCATCACTTATTTAGCATCTTCTATTGATACTTGCCAGGCTTTGTGCTATGAATAGAAGTATGCAATGAGGTACTGTAACTGAAGGTACCACCACATTAAAAAAAACTTTGGTGTCTGCCAAGGCGGGGTGCGGGTTGGATGGATTGGGAGATTGGGATTGACGATTGGGATTGACATATGTACACTACTATGCATGAAGTAGTTGGCTGGTGAGTGCCTACTGTATAGCACAGGGGGAAAAAAAGGTACAATCTGTTTGCAGGACATATATTAAGTTAACCTGAGAAATGCATTCAAATATAAATTAGGTGCAGACAAGTACTGTTTGATTCCACTTATTCGAGGTACCTAGAATAGTCAAATTCATAGAGTCAGAAAGTACACTGGTTGATGCCAGGGGGCGGGGGGACGGAGCGGGTGTGGCGGGGGGAGAGGAGGAATGGGAAGTTAGTGTTTAAAGGGGACAGAGTTTCAGTTTAGGAAGGTGAAAAATTTGGGAGATGGATGATGCTGAGAGTTGCACAACAATGTGAATGTACTTAGTGCCACTGAACTGTACAGTTACATATGGTTAAAATAGTATGTTTTATATTGTGACTTTTACCACAATGAAAAAACATTTAAAAATTAAATAAAATAGTAGTATTTTGAAATACAAATAGCTACAGTTACAGCAGCTAATAATAGTAATTAGCTACCAACTTTCTTTCTGTAGATTTGTTTCTTTACATAGCTGTAATCATTGTAAAAAATTTTTAATCCAGTTTTTTTTCTATTAAAATATACCATAATTTTTTCTCATTATCACAGCCTCCATATCTATCATTGTTATTGGCTAGGTTACATTCTACCACACTTTTCTTAAAATTCGTTTACTGTTGAACTTTTACATTATTTCTGTATTTTTTCAAAATAAACAATGTTGTGATAAAAAAAAATATTTGGTGCCTGGAATTTGTTTGGAAAAGGTGGTACAACAGCCAACTGATGTTTCTGCTTCCATATAACTGAAGATTCAATTTCGCCTTTTAAGGCAAGTTCTTCATTTGTTTGGGAAAAGCAACACAGTGAGCTTTTTTCAGGCAAATAGAAGCCCTGGGATGGAGATGGAGAAGTTTGAGATGATGAGAGCAGAATCTGTTCTACCCCACATGAAGACATTGTTTTCACTAAGGGTTGAAATCTACTGCTATAGATTCCTATTACAACTAGGAATCTGGCCTTAGAGGGGATGGAAGAAAATCTGTGTTACCTTCATTTTATGCTAGGAAAAGTTGAAGGACTCTGGATGCTGGGTAGGATGGAGATGGGAAAGACACCCCTTTTGGGTGAGTGGGCCCCGGCACCATGACAATGGCAGGCTAAGAATAATGGACAGGGGAAGACTCCCTGGTACAAGAAATGACCTACATTCCAGGAATACTCATCCCTGAAACCTGGTTTTAAACTTCTTTTCACCTTGTAAGCCCTTTTTATTATTAGATTTCAGTAAAGTTTGGTTAAACATTGAAGTTGCTCTTACTTGTAGTAGCTTGCCAAGGGCTACCTTAACAAATTACCGCAAACTATATGGCTTAAATAACAGAAATGTATTGTCTCACAGTTCTGGAGTTTAGAAGTCCAAAATCAAGGTGTCTGCAGCATTGGTTCCCTCTGAGAGCTGTGAGGGAAAGATCTGTTCCAGGCCTCTCACCTTGGCTTGTAGATGGCCATCTTCTCCCTATGTCTCTTCACATCATCTTCCCTCCCTGTGTATCTTTGTATCCAAATTCCTCCTTTTTATAAGGACTCCATCCATACTGGATTAGGGCCACTCTAATGACTTCTCTTTAACTTGATTACCTCTACAAAGACTCTATCTCCAAATAAGGCCACATTCTGAGGTAGTGGGAGTTAGCATTTCAACATACGAATTTGGAGAGCTCATAACTCAACACATAACAGTGTTCCTGGGCAAATTAAAAGCAAAGTCTGTGTCCACACTATGGGAGAAGTTGTATGGGAAGTGTGGCTACAGTTTGGAGTGGCTGATAACAAGGCCAAGCGGTTTGGAAAAGCTGTCCAGACTACAGTAGTCTAGGCAGATTTGCGGACTGTGAACCATTCCTGTCGGGATTCCTAAAATGTTGGAGAAGGGAATTCTGAAAAAAGCCTGTATTTCCTATTGTCAATTCAGTTTGGAACTTATACATTATTATCTAGGCATTTGTTATCTAGACTAATGCAGATGGAGATACCTTAGTTATAGGTACCATTATCCCCATTTTGTACTAATAAAACCACAACTCAGGACATTAAGTGACTCTCCTAAGACCCCACTACTAGTACATAGCACAGACAGTTCTCAAACTCAGGGGTATTTTTGTGTGTGACCCCAAATATTAATCTTTCCAAAGGGAAAAGAGAGAGAGAAGTAAATTTGAAAGTAACCGGTTCCAAAAATTATTATTTCTATGATTAATAGGTAAACTATCCATCACATACACCATTATATCCCTGGTGTTTGGCACATAGTAGGAGCTAAAAGAAATACTCTTTGAAAGACTGAATAACATCCAAGTAGAGATTTACAGATGGTAAAGAACTGGAAGAGAGATTGGAAGGAGAGAGTCGATATTAGAGACATGAATAGTAAGGAACAAATGAAAGAGAGAGGAAGAGGAAATTTCTGAAAATGAAACTCTGGTAAATATTATCTGGGGACAGAAGGAAAACAGGTATAAGTCAGGGAGAGGAAAATTTCACAGAAAGAGAGAAAAATAAATAGAAGTAATTAATGCCATAGGGGTTAAAGAAAGAAGGGTTTTCAAGAAAAAGGCAATGGTTAAAAATACTTGGATCAAGAGCCCAGAGTTAGGGTGAGGGAATCATAGGATACCTCTTTCTCCAGGATACCAAGGAAGACAGAGGAAGAGAAGTTTAGCAAAAATGTACACAATTTTTGAGGTGAAGGGTAGAGAGGTGAGTCTGCATGATAATATGTTTTCCTTAAGGGACAGGTAGTTGAGACATACATTGAGAGTAAGAGAATCAACATGAAGCAGTGCCTGGAGAGTAGAGGTAAAATCTTGGTGGGGTGTTAGAAAAGAAAGTTCTCTGAAGAGAAAGACTACTAAGTTCCAGCCTCAGGGAGGCCAGAGTGACTGATTTGGAGAGTTTTGCTTAACAAAATCAGTAGTTGGGAGCAGGAGTAGCTTGTTGAGGAGAGAACTACAGAAGGACAAAGACAAGGTGACAGATATATTTAAAACGTTTGGTGAGAGTACGATTGAAATAACTGACTGGATCCCGGCTAAGTGGGAAAATACGGAAAAGTCAAGAGGGTGGAGAGGTGGAGGGTCAGGAAGGCCTTGATGAGTTTGAAGAAAAGTTTAGAAATGAAGGGACAGAAAATAATCTATTAGACATCTGTCTCTTTTTAGAAGTTCAGGTAGAGTGTGATTTATTTGGGCACCCCTTACTCTCTGAAGTTTCTCCTGTCTCCAGGAACCATGATATAAAAAAATTAGTGTTTATAATTATGGCTTCCTGAGATACACCTTTGTGATTTCCATTTTGTATTAACTATCTGAAATGACCCCAATATTTCATAATAACTATAAATGGAAAGTAACTTTTAAAATTGTGTAAAAATTAAAAAATTTTAAATATATATATATAAATATATATACCCCAATAATAAAAAATGACCCTAGGATTCTATTTATATTTTAGTGACTCTTACAGCACCATCTGTCAAAGGTACTTTAACATATCTTTTAATTGTAGAGTATCGCAAGAGTCTTGGGGATTATATTTTCCTTAGACACAATAGAAGACAAAATATTTTAAATTCCAATCAGGAAAAAAAAGTTAGAGAAAGATAAGTTTGTATAATAAAAAGAATAATAATTCCTTTTAATCTCAGCATTCTGTTTTGAAGACTTACATTTCTTCATCTCTTTCAGAGACTATTGAGTACTTAAATTCCATCCTTCTCATGGCAAAGCAATGCTGGCAATGTTCAGACCTGCCTTTGTAACCATAAAGTAGAGTAACAACTCCAAACGGGTTTTTTTCTTTTTATGATTGTCAATAGCCTTTTCAAGCATTGGTTATCTTTCAGCCGGCTATTCAAGTCCCTCTATAAGTGAAAACATAAGAACAAGAATGATAAAATGACATTACCTACCTAGGGAGGCTTATTTCCACTTCCTCTTCTTGCATCTCAGAGAACCACTGCAGGATTTGATGAGCAGTAATTAGCTTTTCCATTTCTTCTATGCTCACATCTTCTGCAGGAAGTATGATAATTAAACTAAACTCATCACCTTTGTAAGGTAGTTCTAAAACCTGGTAGTTCATGGAGGACTCAGAAAAATAACCTGGAACAGAGAAAATAAAATATTAATATACTTGGCAATTCCCAAAATAGTGCTTTAGAGTGTGATTTTTTTCATATTACCGTATTTTGTTCTCAGAAGAGTCTTCATCATTGGAATTTTAACTGCTGCACCATATTTCTGAGTGAAATTCATCAGCCTTGTGTCTTCTTTTCTAAATTTCTGTTTCCAATCCCCCTTGAAATAAATAGCGTTCACCAAAACAAGCCGAGTCAGAGGGCCAAATTCTTCCCCTGAAAATATGTTTTTAATTTTTCCTGTGAAAGGAATAGAGGAAGAGGTGGGAAGAAATATGCAATAGTTATTCAAAGGAACTGCTTTAAATAGAATTAAAACAAAAATTTATTTTGCTAATCAATTAAAAACAGGGTGCTTTATCATTTAAACTTGGCAATTTTGAGAACAAAGGGGAGCTTTGTTAGATATTTCACTTAGAAACAGGAACAAACAGGATTCCACTAGGAAACAGGAGGTACAGGATTGTCTTAGGCAAATTTGGACAGGCCTAGTAATGGCCTCTCTTTAGTGAGATTATTTGTGTAAATTGTTTCTCAGACAGAAAGAACAAAAACTAAGTATCTCTTCCTCATATTTGTTGGTAATTTTTAAACTTTATTTCAAGGTTCTTCAGCAGGTCAATCAGAATTAATATGTTAATGGTTCACTCAAATTCTCCACTCTTGCAGCTGCAGCCACTGACCACTGGGAGAAGACAAGAATAGAGTGGCTAGTATGATATTCCTCTTCTAACAAACCAGTCTCCTGGACTTCCCTGGTGGTGCAGTGGTTAAGAATCTGCCTGCCAGTGCAGGGGACACGGGTTTGAGCCCTGGTCCGGGAAGATGCCACATGCTGCGGAGCAACGAAGCCCGTGCACCACAACTACTGAGCCTGCGCTCTAGAGCCCGCCAGCCACAACTACTGAGCCCGCGTGCCATGACTACTGAAGCCTGAGCGCCTAGAGCCGGTTCCCCCACAACACGAGAAGCCACCACAGTGAGAAGTCCGCGCACCGCAAGGAAGAGTAGCCCCCGCTCGCCGCAACTAGGGAAAGCCTGCGCATAGCAACGAAGACCCAACGCAGCCAAAAATTAATTAATTAATTAATTTAAAAATAAATAAATAAATAAAAATTAAAAACCAGTCTCCTATTTCTATGTCCAATGAGTATTTCCAAGCTGTGAGTCAACAGCATGATCAGGTGCCATGGAGCTGTCTAGGGATGTGTATCATTGTGTATCCCAATAATAGGACTTTCCTATGAACACTGCTCACTGCACCCTTCTCATATTTTCAACTTATGCTTCCCCATAGGAGGCTCCCCATGAAAAGTACAGTGGCGTCTTACACATCACAGTTTTTTGTAACAGAACGAATGAACAAAGAAACAAGCTACTATTAATTGAGGACCTGATATATGCTGTTCATTTCACGTACATTTTTTTTAACCTTCCAATAATCCTGAAATGTTTTAATAGTATCCTCATTTTAAATGGAGCATAGTTTAGAACTTGTCAGAATTTGAACTCAGATCTGTATGAGTTTAAACTTGTGTTCAACTGTGTCACTCAGTAGCGCCTTTGGAATTTTTGCCAGCTTACACTTAAAGTTTAGATTACAACTTTATGACAGAACTATCAATATTTATTATGAAACATTAACACATTCAACTAACATGAGTTAATTATTTACAATATATGTGGGAAAGAAGGCATCTGAGATGGACAGATCTAAGTTTTACCTGGCCAAAGATATTATTCCTGCTGCCATACTTAAAAATCCTATACTTAAACAAAACTTATTATTAAAATTCTTCCATCAAGAATTCTACAAATAGGTATCTCTCTCAAACAAAAAATAATAATCTGTATACCTTTCAAAGCAGCTTACAATTTTTCTCTGTTTTACAATTTAGTATTAATTTGAATAACAGGAAAGCAAAATAGGAGATTTGATCCCTCTGAACCATAATTTAATAGGAAAATATTCAACCATTCTTTACTTTAGGATATTAAAAACCATGAATACAATGGCAAATAATGACTTTATGAAAATGGGAAACTTTACCATCTGTTTTGCTTTCTACCCAGGTACTTATTGTCTCTGCACAAGCCTTTGCATTCTGAAAATCCACCAGTTTTATGGCACTCTGAAAAAATTCCTTGTTGCCATGGAGATACTGTTCTTTCACAGTGAATCCTTCTTGAAGGTAGAGGGCATTGGCAAGATTAAATGTAAATTCTTGTTTTTTCTCCGAGATGGCAGAGAAAAATGACTTCAGCACAGAAAATTCTTCTCCTAAAAAATAATTATAATGTATACTGACATATTGAACAACATAAAAACAACAGCTTCTCAGCTTTGCTTCTAAGCGCTCTGATTCATATCACCATTTTTGGCACCCTTAGGTATAACTAATGATCCTTTCTAAGTTAGTATAAATATTTTAGGCATTTATCTCCTGTGGAATATGCATTTTGTAGAGAAATCAGCTCTCATATAGGAAAAAAAAATGTCCAGGTAAATTTGAAGTTTGTCAAAAACAAGAATATGCATTTAAACAGGCTGAAGGAAACTCCCTCTTTATAATCAAATTTAGCTCATTCTTAGTTGTTGGAAAGGTATCTTTAGAATCTCATTCTTTGCATAACATGCAATATTTATGAAAGAGGAATACTAATGAATGCTGATGGCAGCTAAGACAGTGATGAGCAATCCTTTTCACTACTACTTTTATTTCAGCGTAAGAAAGAATTGCTCTCTTATGAGCAACTGTGCCTGTCCAAGTTTTGAAATTTATGAGGTACCCCTATAATTATCTCTGGAGATGCGTAAGAATCAAAATTACCTATTTTTTCAGGTTCACGAATCTATATACTTTGGCTGTCTTTGTGAACAATAAAAATCTTTAACCATTCCAACTATAACCACTAGCCAAATGAGTCTGTCAGAGTCAGCTACGAATCACTGTTGGCCCATTGCTTATTTATCACTGGGTCATTCTGACCACCATGTTTTCAGGAAGCTGTATGTGCCGTGAGAGAACTCAGCTCTGATCGTTACTCAGTGGCTTCCTATTTATTACCAGAGGGCACCAATATTTTTCATTCCCTTCCGGCTTAATTCTGGAACTCAATTGTTGAATCTGGGAACTGTATTTCAAATCCAAGGTTCCTTCAGAGCCTTTGTTTATTTTGAGTTAAATACTGAAAATACCACTTTCATAACTTAAAAGTTGATTGCATGCAATTAACCTCTATTGAAGAAAACACAAATGGTTCATCATTGGGAGATGTCCACTGAATAAAGAGGGAAAAGAAAAGACTGAGAGGAACTTGCTATGAGGTGTCTATTGGAAATAAGGTGTGTAAGTGTGTGTGTAAACCTTTTATCAGAGAGCTAGCAGCCCATAAGGCATCTTTGTGCAAATAAGAACTCACGCCCTCACTGAGTGGTGGTGGTAGGCTGCATGCCCATATCTTGTCCAGCTGAATGGAGACTACATTTCAGTCCCCACTTGTCTCCTTGTCCTGGTGCTCTTGTGCAGATACAACCTACATAACCATAGAGCAGGCTTGGAAGGTATATGGCATCATATTTCAAACTCCATGATTCTCCATTTGTGGGGATATAGACACAGACATAAACAATTTTAGATACAAAAACTTACTTCCATATGATTGGATATGAAGAATATCAATAATTCTTTACAACCCTGGAATTCCTTACATAAGGAAGAATGTTAATCTGTTCTACTTGTTTATACAATGATTTCAGATGCAATCATTTCTTGCTGTTGGAAGCTGAGAGAATATCTCAACAGCTGAGAGCATACAAAGAAGACTTTCTGAGGGAAGGCATAGAGCTTCTCCAAAAGAATTAAGTAAGGTCAGAAATAAAGTGGCAGAATTTGAAACCAATTTTCAGAAGTTTGCAATTTATGAACATCTTTAAAGGAATGGGGAAAAAAGGAGAGGGGGAGAAAAATATAGTTCCAACTCATTTGTCAGAGCAAATAAATTTATGTCATGTACTTAAGGTCTAAGACTGTTTGACAAACAGTCAGCTGCCCTTTGATAAATCAGTGGACTCAGAAGTCAATGAAAAAAATATCACCAATAGCACAAGTTTGGAGAATATAAAGTTATCTGCCTTATACATTTGATTTAATTTACAGATTAATAGTTTCTTTTAGCACAGAGCAAAAAGAATATATATCCACGGCTCCTAGTAAGCAATGAGAATAAGTTTATTTCATTTCCTAAAATAGAGCCATGGAAAACCTACCAGTCATGGAGTGAATGTGACTTTTGGTTTGGTTGTACCAGACCTCCAAAAAATGTTCTAAAATTTAGTACATGTTTACTTCTCCTGCTATTAAAAGCCCAAAGACCAACCGTGTGTACAATGTGAGAGATCCAAAGATGAAAACAAAGGCAGTCATAGAATTATAGATTATTTTAGCTGAAAGGTCCAGAGAAATCAACTAATCCAAACTCCTCTTTTTATAATGAGGAATCTAACATCCAGAGAGATAAGATAACTTGAAAGGTGCCCAATCACAAGGTCATTTGTATGCTTAACTGAGACAGGAGTTCATGCTCTTCTCTTTCTATAACCCTCTTGGAATAAAGAAGCACCTTTAAGTTAGTCTTCGATTAATAAGCAGCATCATTAGAGGCAAAGCAAAATTGAGTATTATCAGATGCTCAGTAAACTGGAGAAGGTAAATTCTGAGCAGACGCTTTGGCAATGGGGAAAGAAGGATAAGTGAGGATACTAAGAGCTCCAGTGGGGGTAGGATGCTAGGAGTTGTATGCCCATCTGAAGAATAAGCAGCTTAGATGTGAAACAGGTTGGTAGCCGGAAAAGTAAAATATAGCCTGACTGAACAGATAGCACCGTTTGACAATCAGAGGGAATTGAAGGCAGGGCCAGGACCAAGATGGGTCAATGAGACACTCATTTTGGCATAAAATTTAAGGAGATGCCAACAAATTCAGTAATCAAGATAAATAATATTTTACTGCAATATATTTTTAAATCAATATTAACACAAAGAAATCCATGATGAACAAAATAGAAAAATTTTAAATAAATAAAGACAGGCTCATTGTTACTGATTTTTCTTTTTGTCTTGGGTTCCAGTATGGCTCTGCTAGGCACTACCTTCTGATCTGTCACACCCTTTGTTCTACCCTTAACACCATTTTGCTTTTCTTTCTTTTCATCTTCCTGCACTTTTTCTCTCTGTTCCCCTCCTTAACTCTGTGTCTTCTTTGTCTTTATTTCTTAATTTTCCCTTCATTTTTTTATTTTCCAGAGTTTAATATTTATATTTTCTCCCTTTTTGGCTGGTCTTCTTTTCTTTTTGTACTTATCCTCCATCTGTGCCTCTTTCTCCCTCCCTTAACCAAGTATAATAGAAAGCAAGTTTGGTAGATTTTGTTACGTGTGTTAAAAGGTTAATGTTTAATTGTCCATATATACTCTTTCAAAGAAAATATTAAAATGTTCATTATTGCTCTTGTGACCTATAACCCTCAGTGAATCATTTTTAGAATTAGTTCTGGGCAAGTGACTCAACCTTTCTCTGACTCGGTATCCTCATCCGTATAGCAGGGTTATGTCTGCCTCACAGAGTAATTGTGAGGATTAAATGAGATAAGCACATAAAACAGTGACTGGTACACTATATATATATATATGTTTGATAATCTCATCATTATTATTGCTATGATTATTATTATATTCACAGTCCAGAGTTGTTAAGACTCCCATGTTCCTCTATAAGATGGATTCATTTAAAGTAATTTAAATTTCGGAGGCTCTAATTTTGCTAGTTTATCGTGGAATCAACTTTACATACCTTCATAAATGTTCTATTACTTTCCAAAGCAGTATCATGTGATATAAATGTTTCTGGGACTGTGTAGTGGGGTTTGCTGAAATTAATACAGACAATGAAGACTAGATCTGCAACACAGTGGCTTTGTTTTACATTATCCACAAAGGAAAACTCTTGCAATTAACTTCACTATCACCAACTTCTTTTCTACATAAAATTGCCCTTATTTAAAATGAAGCAAATAAAACATTGTAAATAGTTTATTCAGAAAAACAATTTCCTAAAAATAACTACTCTGTGATAAGGCAAACATACTGAAATTGGTCATAGTTACAGTGACTAAATGTCCAAATCAAAAATCTGGAAGTCACCTCTGATGTTTAGGACACAGTATCTGACAGTGATATAAACATTTTAAACTAAAATGGAAATTGGAAGCACAGGATAGCCAGGGAGATGGACAACTACCCCCTGAAATGGGATGTCAGCACTAAAGCATCGACACAGTATCTCAGATAGGCCTTTGGGACGCTCGAAAACAACTACTCACATGCAATGGGTTATATAAATGCTTCTTTTTTTTAATTTTCTTTAAAAACTATTAAATAAGCTTTTAAAATGTATAAATGAATGCTTTTTCTTAGTCGCATTTAAGTGAAAAGGTTAAATTCTAATTAAAAACTAATTTTTAAAAGCTTACACAATAATAAGAGATGCACACAAAGATTTCTGGGTGAGGGTACTCACTGAAGCATTTTTATAAGAGAAGTGCTGGATATTACCTAATGAAGAAGGGTTAGGTGAGTATGCAATAATGTTTTCATCAGAGGCAAGAAGACGCAGCAATTAAAAACTACCTTCTGAAGCAGTTGCATGATACAAAGAAATGATCAGAACACAGTAAGTGCTAGTAGAAGAATATGTGTATACATATATACGGGTGTATATCTACACATACACATACACACGTGCACACACAACATAATCTCACTTAAAACTGGCTAAAACAGGCTAGAATAAAATATACAGACATAGTCACAATTTTTATGTGTATAGAATTAATTTTTTAATAAATTATTTTGGTAATATTTTCATTAAGAAACAATTATAATTATTTACATTGACAATTATTTGCATTTAAAATTCACCATTTTATAATTTCATACTTTTCATAACTTTTTATATTTATTAAAGTTCTATGACCCTGAGCTTCTCTGACAGTTTAAAAATAAATTTGGTCAGATCTTATCCAGTATAAATAATCATATGTAAGAATCTCACCAGTTGAGGTTTCTTGAAATTTTAAACTTTGTCTTATCTGCTGTTCTGTTATTCCTTTTGCTCCCAGCTGTACCATTCCAAGGGCCAGAGTTGTTCCAAAAGGGGAAATTATGATGTTGTTCTTATGAGATAAACAAACAGCTTGATAAAGATCCACTGCAAATTCGGTATTTCTTTGAGCCAAGGGGCTTGAGGCTTGACTTCCAGAAAAAGTCAATAGGAGACTCCACAACAAGATCTTATCCATTTTGACTTCTGTGCATTGGTTAATTCAAAATTTGTTAGTTTTCAAAATAATCAGAGTTTACCATAGTAATCTCAATAGAAAGATTTCTATCTATTAGAACTTTCTGTCTTATTAGAACAAACTACCACAAGAAGATTCTAATGTCAATTTTCAGACTAAGCATCTCCTATTAGGAGAAATAGGCCATGTGCTAATAGCATTTTTAATATGTATTCAAGAAGCAGTACAGATGTACTGCAGTTTTTTAAATTAAAGGAGAAATTATAATGCTGGAATATTATCAGTAGCAATACCATCTCTGAATAGCTATGTGATAGTTTTTTGCATCTTTTCCATGGTTTTAAATGGGATACTTGCAACTCTGATATCAAGGGAAATTTCTGTCCAGACTACTCTCAAATAGTTTAAAGAACAAAAGGAGAAATGGAATAAAAACCGAACACACTCCAGTGTGGTTTTGAACCTATAATATTAGGAAATTCAAGTATTCTAAATCAGTTGAGTAATCTGACTAACTTCTTACAGCAACAAGTCTCACACTTTACGGAATGGTGAAATAACCTCCAAACCCACCTCGTACTTTTCCAAAGAGAGGTTTTAAAAACTCAGAAAAAAATTATAAAGAAACAAAATTGCAATCAAATATAAATGGTACAATAACAAGAAATGAAGAAAGCAATTTTTTAAAAATCAAAGAATAATTTGACAAATAAATTAACGAATATAAGAAAGCTGCGACTGAAAACTGTAACCAATTCACAAC